>NC_057814.1:529155391-529202822 GCF_018294505.1 Triticum aestivum | reverse complement strand
GGGGTCCTGTTGATCGGGAGGGGTGTGGCGTACCGCAAAACGGACGAAATGGACCTCCTACGGTCGAAACGGGGGTCCTGTTCATCGGGAGGGGTGTGGCGTACCGCAAAACGGGACTCCGCGGGATACTGTTCATCTCCATCGACGACCTCCTCCAGCCTCCACGGGCTACCGTCAACCTCCTCCAGCCTCCACGGGCTCCTGTTCATCCAACCTCCACCGCGCGCTACTCCACCGGCTACTGTTCAACCACCCCTCCACGGGCACCCCTCCACCGTCTACAGTTCATCCAGCCCTCCACACCACGGGGTCCTATTCAACCACCCCTCCACGGGCACCCCTCCACCGTCTACTAGTCATCCAGCCGTCCCACACCACGGGGTCCTGTTCATCCAGAGGCAACGCCACCGTTCACTGTTCATCCAACCCAACCCCCCCGCCCCCCGCAACGCTCACTGTTCATCCAATCGATCGCTTCAGTTAGCAGCAGTAGCGAAGGAATCGCTCGATCGGATTCAGTTAACAGCCATCGATCGATCGCTCGGGTTCCGTAACGCGTAGCCTGCAGTGCAATCGCTCGGGTTCAGTTAGAGCCCAACGCCTCGCTTGGGTTCAGTTAGAGCCAACGCCTCGCACACACGCGCGTACGTGTACGAGAGAAACGCGCATCGCTCGGCCCCCGACCTCCCACCGTAACCGGGAACTCCCCGAAATTTTGCTCCCCCTCGCTTCTACCACGGGTTTTTCCGTCATGGACGGCCCAAAGAATATCATGCAGCTGCGTCTCTGTCCCGCGCAGGACGAAAAGCCCATTTTCTGTCATGATTTTTTGTCATAGAAGTAGGAGCCCACCACATCTATGATGATACCGGGTTTTGTC
The DNA here is from genome assembly GCF_018294505.1 of Triticum aestivum. Taxonomy (NCBI): domain Eukaryota; kingdom Viridiplantae; phylum Streptophyta; class Magnoliopsida; order Poales; family Poaceae; genus Triticum; species Triticum aestivum. The sequence continues at coordinate 529,201,942 of NC_057814.1, read as the reverse complement.
ACAATTATCGTCATAGAAGTTTCATATGTATGACAGAAAAAAAATTCGTTCGGCCCAAAATGTCACGGATGTGTCTTTTTTTTGTAGTGTAGGACCCAATCCTAGTTGGAGTCCCCTTCCTTTTCCAGGAGGGGAGAGAGGGAAGGAGTAGAAGGAGAAGGAAAGAGAGGGGGGCGCCACCCCCTTCCTAGTCCAATTCAGACTTTCCATGGGGGGGGGGGCGGCCACCCCTTGAGGCCCTTCTCTCCTTTCCCATATGCCCCATTAAGGCCCACTATTTCCTCCGGCGAATTCTCGTAACTCTCCGGTACTCCGAAAAATACCCGAATCACTCGGAACCTTTCCGATGTCCGAATCTAACCTTCCTATATATCAATATTTACGTCTCGACCATTTCTAGACTCCTTGTCATGTCCGTGATCTCATCCGTGACTCTGAACAACCTTTGGTACATCAAATCACATAACTCATAATACAAATCATCATCGAACGTTAAGCGTGCGGACCCTACGGGTTCGAGAACTATGTAGACATGACCGAGACACATCTCCGGTCAATAACCAATAGCGGAACCTGGATGCTCATATTGGCTCCTACATATTCTACAAAGATCTTTAACGGTCAAACCGCATAACAACATATGTTGTTCCCTTTGTCATCGGTATGTTACTTGCCCGAGATTCGATCATCGGTATCATCATACCTAGTTCAATCTCATTACCGGAAAATCTTTTTACTTGTTCCGTAATGCATCATCTCGCAACTAACTCATTAATCACATTACTTGCAAGGCTTATAGTGAATTGCATTACCGAGAGGGCCCAGAGATACCTCTCTGATACACGGAGTGACAAATCCTAATCTCAATCTATGCCAACCCAACAAACACCTTCGGAGACACCTGTAGAGCATCTTTATAATCACCCAGTTATGTTGTGACATTTGATAGCACACAAGGTGTTCCTCCGGTATTCGTAAGTTGCATAATCTCATAGTCAGAGAGGAACATGTATAAGTCATGAAGAAAGCAATAGCAATAAAACTCAACGATCGTAATGTTAGGCTAACGGATGGGTCTTGTCCATCACATCATTCTCTAATGATGTGATCCGATTCATCAAATGACAACACATGTCTATGGTTAGGAAACATAACCATCTTTGATTAACGAGCTAGTCAAGTAGAGGCATACTAGGGACACTATGTTTTGCCTATGTATTCACACATGTACTAAGTCTCCGGTTAATAAAATTCTAGCATGGATAAAAAACATTTATCATGATATAAGGAAATATAAATAACAACTTTATTATTGCCTCTAGGGAATATTTCCTTCAGTCTCCCACTTGCACTAGAGTCAATAATCTAGTTCACATCGCCATGTGATTTAACACCAATAGTTCACATCACCATGTGATTAGTTCACATCGTCATGTGACTAATACCCAAAGGGTTTTACTAGAGTCAATAATCTAGTTCACATTGCTATGTGATTAACACCCAAAGAGTACTAAGGCGTGATCATGTTTTGCTTGTGAGAGAAGCTTAGTCAATGGGTCGGTCATATTCAGAGCCGTATGTATTTTGCAAATTTTCTATGTCTACAATGCTCTGCATGGAGCTACTCTAGCTAATTGCTCCCACTTTCAATATGTATCCAGATTGAGACTCAGAGTCATCCGGATCGGTGTAAAAGCTTGCATCAACGTAACTCTTTACGATGAACTTTTTATCATCTCCATAACCGAGAAATATCTCCTTAGTCTTCTAAGGATAATTTTGACCGCTGTTAAGTGATCCACTCCTGGATCAATATCGTACCCCTTTGCCAAACTCATGGCAAGGTACACAAAAGGTTTGGTACACAACATAGCATACTTTATAGAACATATGGCTGAGGCATAGGGAATGACTTTCATTCTCTTTCTATTTTCTGCCGTGGTCGTGTTTTGAGTCTCACTCAACTTTACACCTTGCAATACAGGCAAGAACTCCTTCTTTGACTATTCCATTTTGAACTACTTCAAAAATCTTGCCCTAGATACTACCTTTGCTCTCTTTCTGTTTTCCTTTGCCATTAATTACTTATATTCTCGCACCTGTGCACTTTGGTATATTCCACATTCGCCAGGGGCTTCCCATCGCCCCATAATATGGCAACAAAGTCCGAACACTTCTTAAAGATAAGTTCGGCACCCCGAATTTAGCATTATATGCATTGGCTCCGAATCATGTCTTTGGTTAATAGTTGGGTTGCCCGGCTCCTGTGCTTGCTACCCTACGTTCTGCTACATCGGCTAGGGTAGTAAAGGGAGAACTACTATGATTGTGCCCTCGTCTAAACCGGATGAGCACCTCAGTAGAGAAAGCCGAAAACTGACTGTCATGATGCGGCGAGAGCCGGTCAGCTGTTCGGAGGTCACAAATCGTTGGAGATTTTTTCCGCATTTCACGAAGGATCGGTACTTCCCGATCAGACGCTGAAAGCACTCTGATTCATATACCAGGGGCTGCGCCTATGTTTTATTATAAAACTCCTATGGCTAAGTGAGGGCGTTTAAGCCGCATAGTCTGATTGCCTGGTTTGTTGCGCTAAACAAATCCTTCAAGGACCATACAATTGGATCAAGATTGTTTAGGTTCCATCCCGAACACCTCCGTACTACCTACGCGAGGGCAGAAGCCGACGACTAGCTAACTCTCAGATTCCATACAACACGGCCGCATAGGAGGAAACAATCAAAACATAACAAACATTATATTACAAACCCGATTTGTTTTCATCATACAAGGTAAAGAGAAAAGGCGAATGCATTCATTCGAAAATAATGTCCTGCCCGGACTGCGCTGCTGCAAGTCGAGATCCCTCCAGGACATCCGCAAAATATCGCTCGGGTGTGCGGTGCTCCTTGCCCTCCATCGGCCCACTGGCCACCTCAACGGCGTCCATCTTCGCCCACCACATCTTGCAACGAGCGAAGGCCATGCGGGCACCTTCGATGCAGACTGATCGCTTGACGACGTCTAGCCACGGACAAGCCTCCATCACCCGCTTCACGAGGCCACAATAACTGCTAGGTATAGCTTCGGCTGGCCACAGCCGGATTATTAAATCCTTCATGGCCAGTTCGGCCACCCTGTGCAGCTCGACCAACTGTTTTAGTTGATCGGCAAAGGGCACTAGATGTTCTGGCACAGCATACTACGACCAGAACAACTTCTTCGTGGAATTCCCTTCTCCGGCTCGGAAGAACTCCGCAACATCAGATACGCTGCATGGCAGATCCGCAAAAGCCCCTGGGCAACTCCGAATCCGGGTTTGTAAAAGGTACTTCTTCTCCGCATACTTGCTTTGCATGTTAAAAGCCTTACCTGCTGCGATCTTCTTGGCCTCCTGGATCTCCTGGAGAGCGCCCCGGGCCTCATTTTGTGCGGCCTCCGCGCTCTAGCGAGCCTTGGTAAATTCGGTCTCTCGAACCGACGCTTCGCGCTCCAAAGCCTCACACGTCTTCACCGCGTCCTGGAGCTCCTGCTGGATCTCGCCGACCCGGGCCTTGAGCTTCTTACGGGCGGCTTGCTGTTGGACGGCCTTCCCCTCGGCTTCGGTCAGGGCATTTTTCAGGGCCTCGACCTCGGTCGCCACCCCTACACATATTATGACACTCCGGTCAATACTCACCGCTTACTTTTTCTGAATACACAGCAAGTCATTACTCACCTTGCTTCTCGTGGAGCTGAACCTTCACCTCGCCGAGCTCGTTCTCAGTCCGCTCCAACCTCTACTTCAGTTAAGAGACTTCGGCAGCATGCGAGGTCGCGGCCAACAGCGACGCCTCCTTATTCATAAATACCAAATTAGTCCCCTACAAAGGGTTGATCCTTTGTCCGGCCTTTCTTTCTGAACACCGGACAATGTCTCAGGGGCTACTGTTTGCACGGGGTGTTCTTTTTCTACGTGACTTACCTCAAAACATGTCAACAGATTGTTGTAGGCCTCGTTTAGTCCGCTCTTGACGGACCGAACCTTCTCGATCACCATACCCATAAGGACACGGTGCTCGCCCACAATGGAGGCGCCTCATAGCGCCTCCATCAGGTTGTCCGGTGCCCCTGGTTGGACAGGGGTCATCGGTGGAATTGGCGCACCCCCCTCCTTCGAAGGAAGGCGCGCGCCGGATTTCGGGGCCGTATCGGTCCCCGCAATCGTATTCGGCTGAGGGCTGAACTGAATACGTCCCTCTTCGCCAGTCTCCATGGGGACCTGCTCCCCCATGTGTCCGGCAGCGGAGGTCTCGCCTTGCGGCGCCTCCTGGACAACGTCCTGGGCCCCTCCTCGACTCGGAGCGGTCCTCCGGGACAACACTTCGGTGTCGTCTTTGGCCTCAGGGGAATAAGCGGGCGGCGGTGACATACTGGCCATTTCCGCCGGATCCAACGAATCTGTAGATGAGGATCGCTGGATGCTGCCACGGGCCGGACTGCAATGGCAGAATTAACCACGTCAACAATAAAAAGGAGAGGCCGGGTACACTTGTGTACGAGAGTCATAGTACTTATGATGCGGCCCGAGGCTTAGTGCGGAGGCGTCACTCCAGACTGCTATCAACGTCCCACGCAGTGTTGACCTCAGGGGTGCCCTTCCCCTTCTTGGGCGTTCCCGCCTCCAGATTCGTGGAGCCCCCCTCTTCTTCTCCTTAGGGGGAGGGTTCTTCTCCTCCTCCTCCTCCTCCTCCTCCTCCTCCTCTTCCTCGTCGTCATCCTCAGGGACGGAGGAATGCGCTTCCTCGTCTTCGGACGTCACGTCCGAAGCGCCCCTGCGACGGGGGCCACTTTTTGCCCCCCTTGGCCTTCTTTTCGGGCGCCTTATATGGAGCCGGCACGAGCATCTTCGCCAGGCGCAGGATGACCGGTTCTTCAGGCAGCGGAGCCGGTCATTTGGATCCGCTTCGCCCTCTCCATCCAATCCTGAAAAAGCAATGATAAAAACTCAGACATCATCCTCGAAACAATTAAGTAGGGGATACATCAAAAAATAACATACCTCGCTGGCGAGGTGTTTAAAATCGTGCTCGCGGTCTGAATCTGTGGCCACCGGTTTCTCGTTGCCCTTAAAGAGCAACTTCCAGGCACCTCCGTGAGTGGTTTCGAAGAGCCTCTCCAGGGTTTGGTGCTTCATCGGATTAAACTCCCACAGAGGGCGACTTCTGCGCTGGCACGGGAGGATCCGACGAACTAGCATCACCTGGATTACATCGACAAGCTTGACATTCTTGGTTATCATACTTTGAATGCGCGTCTGGAGCGCTATCAGCTCATCGGGCGAACACCAGTTCGGACTCTTCTCGACCCAGGAGGTGAGTTGCATAGGAGCACCGGAGCGGAATTCGGCAGCTGCGGCGAAGGTGGTGCCGCGGGGTTCTGTGATGCAGAACCATTGTTTCTGGCACTCCTTTACTGTCTCCATGAAAGTGCCTTTCGGCCAGGAGATGTGGGACAGCTTAGTCACCATGGCTCCCCCGCACTCCGCGTGCTGGCCATCCACCACCTTCGGCTTCACGTTGAAGACTTTGAGCCATAGGCCGAAGTGAGGTTGGATGTGGAGGAAGGCCTCACACACGACGATAAACGCCGAGATATTGAGGAAGGAGTTCGGGGACAGATCATGGAAATCTATCCCGTAATAATACATCGGCCCGTGGACGAATGGGTGGAGTGGGAACCCTAGTCCGCGAAAGAAATGATGGATGAATACCACCCTCTTGTTGGGCTTCGGCATGGGGACGACTTGTCCCTCAGCCGGCAGACGATGGGCGATTTCCTTCGCCAAGTATCCGGACGCCCGAAGCTCAGTAATCTCCTCCTCCTTGATGGAGGAGACCATCCACTTGCCCTGACCTCCAGATCCGGACATGGTTGAGTGCTAGCTCGAGTGGAAAGGAAATAAGAACTTGGGCGCTGGAGCTTGAGATTGGGAGGGCGGAGATAGAGAGAAGGCGTGGGAGAGGAAGAGGGAATCCTTATCCCCTTATAAAGGCATTAAATATTGAACGCCTCCCCACTCGCCTTAGAATTCGCCTATTCCCGAGGGCTGTATAAACGGCACGGTTGGGTTACCCATGCCTGCATTGATGAAAATCCAACGATAAGGGGACACGATCTCTGCTTTGACAAGACGTGCCAATGGCAGCCGCGTCTTGGGACGTGGAGCGACGGACACAGAAACGGTTCGGAATTATGACCGGTCGGACGTGATGTCATGCTACCAAAATTTATCAGCGGATTGGATTCGTGTAAAACTAGATTTTCTCTGTGGTTATGTATGGTGTGTGTGACAGGCCCGGATACTATCTTTGCGTCCGAAGACTATCTTGGAGTTCGGAAAGAAAGGAACCCGCCTTGCAATGCCGAAGACAATCTGCGCGCCGGACTCCTCGTCATTGAAGCCAGGTCCAGGGGCTACTGAGGGAGTCCTGGACTAAGGGGTCCTCGGGCGTCCGGCCTGTTATCCGTGGGCCGAACTGGTGGGCTGTGAATACATGAAGGCCGAAGACTGTACCGAGTGTCCGGATAGGACTCTCCTTGGCGTGGAAGGCAAGCTTGGCGACCAACTATGAAGATTCCTTCTTATGTAACCGACTCTATGTAACCCTAGATCTCCCCGGTATCTATATAAACCGGAGGGGTTAGTCCGAAAAGGATATACTCATTACCATAGTCATACAACCTAGACTTCTAGGGTTTAGCCATTACGATCTCGTGGTAGATCAACTCTTGTAATACTCGTATTCATCAAGATCAATCAAGCAGGAAGTAGGGTATTACCTCCATAGAGAGGGCCCGAACCTGGGTAAAGATCGTGTCCCCTGTTTCCTGTAACCATCGACCTTAGACGCACAGTTTGGGACCCCCTACCCGAGATCCGCCGGTTTTGACACTGATAGTCATCTCAACGGATTTAGATGGTGCCCTATTTAACGTGAATGCAGTTGTCTCTAATGCATAACCCCAAAACGATAGTGATGAATCGGTAAGAGACATCATAGATTGCGCCATATCTAATACAGTACGGTTATGATGTTCGGACACACCATTACGCTGTGGTGTTCCAGGTGGTGTGAGTTGCGAAACTATTCCACATTGTTTCAAATGAAGACCAAACTCATAACTCAAATATTCGTCTCCGCGATCAGATTGTAGAAACTTTATTTTCTTGGTACGATGATTTTCCACTTCACTCTGAAATTCTTTGAAATTTTCAAATGTTTCAGACTTATGTTTCATCAAGTAGATATACCCATATCTGCTCAAATCATCTGTGAAGGTCAGAAAAATAACGATACCCGCCGCAAGCCTCAACACTCATCGGATCGCATACATCAGTATGTATTATTTCCAATAAGTCAGTTGCTCGCTCCATTGTTCCGGAGAACGGAGTTTTAGTCATCTTGCCCATGAGGCATGGTTCGCAAGCATCAAGTGATTCATAATCAAGTGATTCCAAAAGCCCATCAGCATGGAGTTTCTTCATGCGCTTTACACCAATATGACCTAAACGGCAGTGCCACAAATATGTTGCACTATCTTTATCAACTTTGCATCTTTTGGTATCAATATTATGAATATGTGTATTACTACGATCGAGATTCAATAAACCATTCACCTTGCGTGTATGACCACAGAAGGTTTTATTCATGTAAACAGAATAACAATTATTCTTTGACTTAAATGAATAACCGTATTGCAATAAACATGATCCAATCATATTATGCTCAACCCAAATAACATTTATTTTAGGTTCAACACTAATCCCGAAGGTAAAGGGAGTGTGCGATGGTGATCTTATCAACCTTGGAATCATTTCCAACACACAACATCACCTTGCCTTCAACTAGTCTTTGTACATTTTGTAACTCCTGTTTCGAGTTACTAATCATAGCAACTGAACCAGTATCAAATACCCAGGGGCTACTATGAACACTAGTAAAGTACACATCAATAACATGTATATCATATATAATTTTTTTCACTTTGCCATCCTTCTTATCCGCCAATTATTTGGGGCAGTTCCACTTCCAGTGACCATTTCCTTCGCAGTAGCAGCACTCAGTTTCAGGCTTGGGTCCAGCTTTGGGCTTCTTCGTGGGAGTGGCAACTTGCTTGCCATTAACATTTGATGCTTTTCTTGATTTCTACCTTCGTCGATTTCAGCATCACGAAGAGCTCGGGAATAATTTTCGTCATCCCTTGCATATTATAGTTCATCACGAAGTTCCAGTAACTTGGTGATTGTGACTAGAGAACTCCGTCAATCACTATTTTATCTCGAAGATTAACTCCCACTTGATTCAAGCGATTGTAGTACTCAGACAATCTGAGCACATGCTCACTGGTTGAGCTATTCTCCTCCATCTTGTTGGCAAAGTACTTGTCAGAGGTCTCATACCTCTTGACTCGGGCATGAGTCTGAAATACCAATTTCAACTCTTGGAAGTCCGGGTTCTAAGCCGTAAAGCATGGCGCACTAAACTATCAAGTAGTTATCATACCGAGCTTGCCAAACGTTCATAACGTCTGCATCTGCTCTTGCAATAGGTCCGTCACCTAGCGGTGCATCAAGGACATAATTCTTTTGTGTAGCAATGAGGATAATCCTCAGATCACGGACCTAGTCCACATCATTGCTACTTGTTGGGGAACGTAGTAATTTCAAAAAATTCCTACGCACACGCAAGATCATGGTGATGCATAGCGACGAGAGGGGAGAGTGTTGTCCACGTACCCTCATAGACCGACAGCGGAAGCGTTATCACAACGCGGTTGATGTAGTCGTACGTCTTCACGATCCGACCGATCAAGTACCGAACGCACGGCACCTCCGAGTTCTACACACGTTCAGCTCGATGACGTCCCTCGAACTCCGATCCAGCCGAGTGTTGAGGGAGAGTTTCGTCAGCACGACGGCGTGGTGACGATGATGATGTTCTACCGACGCAGGGCTTCGCATACGCTCCGCGATGATATTATCGAGGTGTAATTTGGTGGAGGGGGGCACCGCACACGGCTAAGAGATATCAAAGATCAAGTGTTGTGTCTCTGGGGTGCCCCCCTGCGCCCGTATATAAAGGAGCAAGGGAGGAGGAGACTGGCCCTAGGAGGGGGCGCACCAAGTGTGGAGTCCTACTAGGACTCCCTAGTCCTAGTAGGATTCCACCTCCCATATGGAATAGGAAAAGAGGAAGGGAAAAAGAGAAGGAAGGAAGGGGGCACCCCCCTTCCCTAGTCCAATTCGGACCAGACCAAGGGGAGGGGTGCGGCCACCCTTGAGGCCCTTTTTCTTCTTTCCCGTATGGCCCAATAAGGCCCAATACGTATTCCCGTAACTCTCCGGTACTCCGAAAAATACCCGAATCACTCGGAACCTTTCCGAAGTCCGAATATAGTCGTCCAATATATCGGTCTTTACGTCTCGACCATTTCGAGACTCCTCGTCGTGTCTCCGATCTCATCTGGGACTCCAAACTCCTTTGGTACATCAACATACATAAACTCATAATAAAACTGTCATCGTAACTTTAAGCGTGCGGACCCTACGGGTTCGAGAACTATGTAGACATGACCGAGACACGTCTCCGGTCAATAACCAATAGCGGGACCAGGATCCCATATTGGCTCCCACAAATTGTACGAAGATCTTTATCGGTCAGACCGCATAAGAACATACGTTGTTCCCTTTGTCATCAGTATGTTACTTGCCCGAGATTCGATCGTCGGTATCTCGATACCTAGTTCAATGTCGTTACCGGCAAGTCTCTTTACTCGTTCCGTAACACATCATCCCGCAACTAACTTATTAGTCACAATGCTTGCAAGGCTTATAGTGATGTGCATTACCGAGTGGGCCCAGAGATACCTCTCCGACAATCGGAGTGACAAATCCTAATCTCGAAATACGCCAACCCAACAAGTACCTTTGGAGACACCTGTAGAGCACCTTTATAATCACCCATTTACGTTGTGACGTTTGGTAGTACACAAAGTGTTCCTCCGGTAAACGGGAGTTGCATAATCTCATAGTCAGAGGAACATGTATAAGTCATGAAGAAAGCAATAGCAACATACTAAATGATCGGGTGCTAAGCTAACGGAATCGGTCAAGTCAATCACGTCATTCTCCTAATGAGGTGATCTCGTTAATCAAATGACAACTTATGTCTATGGCTAGGAAACATAACCATCTTTGATTAATGAGCTAGTCAAGTAGAGGCATACTAGTGACACTCTGTTTGTCTATGTATTCACACATGTATTATGTTTCCGGTTAATACAATTCTAGCATGAATAATAAACATTTATCATGATATAAGGAAATAAATAATAACTTTATTTTTGCCTCTAGGGCATATTTCCTTCACTCTCCCACTTGCACTAGAGTCAATAATCTAGTTCACATCGCCATGTGATTTAACATGAATAGTTCACATCACCATGTGATTAACACCCATGGTTCACATCGTCATGTGACCATCACCCAAAGGGTTTACTAGAGTCAGTAATCTAGTTCACATCGCTATGTGATTAACACCCAAAGAGTACTAAGGTGTGATCATGTTTTGCTTGTGAGATAATTTTAGTCAACGGGTCTGTCACATTCAGATCCGTAAGTATTTTGCAAATTTCTATGTCTACAATGCTCTGCATGGAGCTACTCTAGCTAATTGATCCCACTTTCAATATGTATCTAGACCGAGACTTAGAGTCATCTAGATTAGTGTCAAAACTTGCATCGACTAACCTTTTACGACGAGCCTTTTGTCACTTCCATAATTGAGAAACATATCCTTATTCCAGTAAGGATAATTTTGACCGCTGTCCAGTGATCTACTCCTAGATCACTATTGTACTCCCTTGCCAAAATCAGTGTAGGGTATACAATAGATCTGGTACACAGCATGGCATACTTTATAGAACCTATGGCCAAGGCATAGGGTATGACTTTCATTCTCTTTCTATCTTTTGCCGTGGTCGGGCTTTGAGTCTTTACTCAATTTCACACCTTGTAACACAGGCAAGAACTCTTTCTTTGACTGTTCTATTTTGAACTACTTCAAAATCTTGTTAAGGTATGTACTCGTTGAAAAAAAACTTATCAAGCGTCTTGATCTATCTCTATAGATCTTGATGCTCAATATGCAAGCAACTTCACCAAGGTCTTTCTTTGAAAAACTCCTTTCAAACACTCATTTATGCTTTGCAGAATATTTCTACATTATTTCCGATCAACAATATGTCATTCACATATACTTATCAGAAATGTTGTAGTGCTCCCACTCACTTTTTTTTTTGTAAATACAGGCTTCACCGCAAGTCTGTATAAGACTATATGCTTTGATCAACTTATCAAAGTGTATATTCCAACTCCGAGATGCTTGCACCAGTCCATTGATGGATCGCTGGAGCTTGCATATTTTGTTAGCACCTTTAGGATTGACAAAACCTTCTGTTTGTATCATATACAACTCTTCTTTAATAAATCCATCAAGGAATGCAGTTTTGTTTATCCCTTTGCCAGATTTCATAAAATGCGGCAATTGCTAACATGATTCGGACAGACTTAAGCATAGATACGAGTGAGAAACTCTCATCGTAGTCAACATCTTGAACTTGTCAAAAACCTTTTTGCGACAATTCTAGCTTTGTAGATAGTGATACTACTATCAGCGTCCGTCTTCCTCTTGACAATCCATTTATTCTCAATTGCTTGCCGATCATCGGGCAAGTCAACCAAAGTCCACACTTTTTTCTCATATATGGATCTTATCTCAGATTTCATGGCCTCAAGCCATTTCGTGGAATCTGGGCTCACCATCGCTTCTTCATAGTTCGTAGGTTCGTCATGGTCTAGTAACATAACCTCCAGAACAGGATTACCGTACCACTCTGGTGCGGATCTTACTCTGGTTTACCTACGAGGTTTGGTAGTAACTTGATCTGAAGTTACATGATCATCATCATTAACTTCCTCACTAATTGGTGTATAAGTCACAGGAACAGATTTCTGTGATCCAATAAGGGAGCAGGTACAGTTACCTCATCAAGTTCTACTTTCCTCCCACTCACATCTTTCGAGAGAAACTCCTTCTCTAGAAAGGATCCATACTTAGCAACGAATGTCTTGCCTTCGGATCTGTGATAGAAGGTGTACCCAACTGTCTCCTTCGGGTATCCTATGAAGACACATTTCTCCGATTTAGGTTTGAGCTTATCAGGATGAAACTTTTTCACATAAGCATCGCAACCCCAAAATTTTAAGAAACGACAACTTTGGTTTCTTGCCAAACCACAGTTCATAAGGCGTCGTCTCAACGGATTTTGATGGTGCCCTATTTAACGTGAATGCAGCTGTCTCTAATGCATAACCCCCAAAACGATTAGTGGTAAATTGGTAAGAGACATCATAGATTGCACTATATCCAATAAAGTACGGTTATGACGTTCGGACACACCATTATGCTGTGGTGTTCCAGGTTGCATGAATTTGTGAAACTATTCCACATTGTTTTAACTGAAGGCCAAACTCGTAACTTAAATACTCTTCTCCACGATCAGATCGTAGAAACTTTATTTTCTTGTTACGATGATTTTTCGCTTCACTCTGAAATTATATGAACTTTTCAAATGTTTCAGACTCTTGTTTCATTAAGTAGATATACCCATATCTGCTCAAATCATCTGTGAAGGTCAGAAAATAATGATACCTGCTACGAGCCTCAATATTCATCGGACCACATACATCTGTATGTATGATTTCCAACAAATCTGTTGCTCTCTCCATAGTTCCGGAGAACGGCGTTTTAGTCATCTTGCCCATGAGGCACGGTTCGCAAGCATCAAGTGATTCCAAAATCCCATCAGTATGGAGTTTCTTCATGCGCTTTACACCAATATGACGTAAACGGCAGTGCCACAAATAAGTTGCACTATCATTATTAACTTTGCATCTTTTGGCTTCAATATTATGAATATGTGTATCACTACGATCGAGATCCAGCAAACCATTTTCGTTGGTGTGTATGACCATAGAAGGTTTTATTCATGTAAACAGAACAACAATTGTTCTCTAATTTAAATGAATAACCGTATTGCAATAAACATGCTCAAATCATATTCATGCTCAACGCAAACACCAAATAACACTTATTTAGTTTCAACACTAATCCCGAAAGTACAGGGAGTGTGCGATGATGATCATATCAATCTTGGAACTACTTCCAACACACATCGTTACCTCGCCTTTTACTAGTCTCTGTTTATTCTGCAACTCCCGTTTTCGAGTTACTACTCTTTAGCAACTGAACCAGTATCAATTACCGAGGGGTTGCTATAAACACTAGTAAAGTACACATCAATAATCTGTATATCAAATATACCTTTGTTCACTTTTACTAGTCTCTGTTTATTCTGCAACTCCCGTTTCGAGTTACTACTCTTAGCAACTGAACCAGTATCAATTACCGAGGGGTTGCTATAAACACTAGTAAAGTACACATCAATAATCTGTATATCAAATATACCTTTGTTCACTTTGCCATCCTTCTTATCCACCAAATAGTTGGGGTAGTTCCGCTTCTAGTGACCAGTCCCTTTGCAGTAGAAGCACTTAGTCTCAGGCTTAGGACCAGACTTAGGCTTCTTCACTTGAGCAGCAACTTGCTTGACGTTCTTCTTGAAGTTCCCCTTCTTCCCTTTGCCCTTTTCTTGAAACTAGTGGTCTCGTCAACCGTCAACACTTGATGTTTTTCTTGATTTCTACCTTCGTCGATTTCAGCATCACGAAGAGCTCGGGAATTACTTTCGTCATCCCTTGCATACTATAGTTCATCACGACATTCTACTAACTTGGTGATGGTGACTAGAGAATTTTGTCAATCACTATTTTATCTGGAAGATTAACTCCCACTTGATTCAAGCGATTATAATACCCAGACAATCTGAGCACATGCTCACTAGTTGAGCGATTCTCCTCCATCTTTTAGCTATAGAACTTGTTGGAGACTTCATATCTCTCAACTCGGGTATTTGCTTGAAATATTAACTTCAACTCCTGGAACATCTCATATGGTCCATGACGTTCAAAATGTCTTTGAAGTCCCGATTCTAAGCCGTTAAGCATGGTGCACTAAACTATCAAGTAGTCATCATATTGAGCTAGCCAAACGTTCATAACGTCTGCATCTGCTCCTGCAATAGGTCTGTCACCTAGTGGTGCATCAAGGACATCATTTTTTTGTGCAGCAATGAGGATAATCCTCAGATCACGGATCCAATCCGCATCTTTGCTACTAACATCTTTCAACATAATTCTCTCTAGGAACATATAAAAAATAAAACAGGGAAGCAACAACGCGAGCTATTGATCTACAACATAATTTGCAAAATACTATCAGGACTAAGTTCATGATAAATTTAAGTTCAATTAATCATATTACTTAAGAACTCCCACTTAGATAGATATCCCTCTCATCATCTAAGTGATTACGTGATCCAAAGCAACTAAACCATGTCCGATTAACTCGTGAGATGGAGTAGTTTCAATGGTGAACATCACTATGTTGATCATATCTACTATATGATTCGCGCTCGACCATTCGGTCTCTGTGTTCCGAGGCCATATCTGTATATGCTAGGCTCGTCAAGTTTAACCTGAGTATTCCGCGTGTGCAACTGTTTTGCACCCGTTGTATTTGAACGTAGAGCCTATCACACCCGATTAACACGTGGTGTCTCAGCACGAAGAACTTTTGCAACGGTGCATACTCAGGGAGAACACTTTTATCTTGAAATTTTAATGAGAGATCATCTTATAATGCTACCGTGAATCAAAGCAAGATAAGATGCATAAAGGATTAACATCACATGCAATCAATATAAGTGATATGATATGGCCATCATCATCTTGTGCTTGTGATCTCCATCTCCGAAGCACCGTGCTCGTGATCTCCATCTCCGAAGCACCGTGCTCGTGATCTCCATCTCCGAAGCACCGTGCTCGTGATCTCCATCTCCGATGCACCGTCATGATCACCATCGTCACCGGCTCGACACCTTGATCTCCATCGTACTATCGTTGTCGTCTCGCCAACTTATTGCTTTGACGACTATCGCTACCGCTTAGTGATAAAGTAAAACTATTACATGGCGATTGCATCTCATACAATAAAGCGACAACCATATGGCTCCTGCCAGTTGCCGATAACTCGGTTATAAAACATGATCATCTCATACAACACATTATATCACATCATGTCTTGACCATATCACATCACAACATGCCCTGCAAAAACAAGTTAGACGTCCTCTACTTTGTTGTTGCATGTTTTACGTGGCTGCTACGGGCTTAGCAAGAACCGTTCTTACCTACGCATCAAAACCACAACGATAGTTTGTCAAGTTGGTGCTGTTTTAACTTTCGCAAGGACCGGGCGTAGCCACACTCGGTTCAACTAAAGTGAGAGAGACAGACACCCGCCAGTCACCTTTGAGCAACGAGTGTTCCGAACGGTGAAACCAGTCTCGCGTAAGCGTACGCGTAATGTCGGTCCGGGCCGCTTCATCTCACAATACCGCTGAACCAAAGTATGACATGCTGGTAAGCAGTATGACTTATATCGCCCACAACTCACTTGTGTTCTACTCGTGCATAGCATCAACGCATAAAACCAGGCTCTGATACCACTGTTGGGGAACGTAGTAATTTCAAAAATTTCCTACGCACACGCAAGATCATGGTGATGCATAGCAACAAGAGGGGAGAGTGTTGTCCACGTACCCTCGTAGACCGACAGCGGAAGCGTTATCACAACGCGGTTGATGTAGTCGTACGTCTTCACGATCCGACCGATCAAGTACCGAACGCACGGCACCTTCGAGTTCTACACACGTTCAGCTCGATGACGTCCCTCGAACTCCGATCCAGCCGAGTGTTGAGGGAGAGTTTCGTCAGCACGACGGCGTGGTGACGATGATGATGTTCTACCGACGCAGGGCTTCGCATAAGCTCCGCGATGATATTATCGAGGTGTAATTTGGTGGAGGGGGGCACCGCACACGGCTAAGAGATCTCAAGGATCAATTGTTGTGTCTCTGGGGTGCCCCCCTACGCCCGTATATAAAGGAGCAAGGGAGGAGGAGGCCGGCCCTAGGAGGGGGCGCACCAAGTGTGGAGTCCTACTAGGACTCCCTAGTCCTAGTAGGATTCCACCTCCCATATGGAATAGGAAAAGAGGAAGGGAAAAAGAGAAGGAAGGAAGGGGGCGCCCCCCTTCCCTAGTCCAATTCGGACCAGACCAAGGGGAGGGGTGCGGCCACCCTTGAGGCCCTTTTTCTTCTTTCCCGTATGGCCCAATAAGGCCCAATACGTATTCCCGTAACTCTCCGGTACTCCGAAAAATACCCGAATCACTCGGAACCTTTCCGAAGTCCGAATATAGTCGTCCAATATATCGATCTTTACGTCTCGACCATTTCGAGACTCCTCATCATGTCCCCGATCTCATCCGGGACTCCGAACTCCTTCGGAACATCAACATACATAAACTCATAATAAAACTGTCATCGTAACTTTAAGCGTGCGGACCCTACGGGTTCGAGAACTATGTAGACATGACCGAGACACGTCTCCGGTCAATAACCAATAGCGGGACCTGGATGCCCATATTGGCTCCCACAAATTGTACGAAGATCCTTATCGGTCAGACCGCATAAGAACATACGTTGTTCCCTTTGTCATCAGTATGTTACTTGCCCGAGATTCGATCGTCGGTATCTCGATACCTAGTTCAATCTCGTTACCGGCAAGTCTCTTTACTCGTTCCGTAACACATCATCCCGCAACTAACTTATTAGTCACAATGCTTGCAAGGCTTATAGTGATGTGCATTACCGAGTGGGCCCAGAGATACCTCTCCGACAATCGGAGTGACAAATCCTAATCTCGAAATACGCCAACCCAACAAGTACCTTTGGAGACACCTGTAGAGCACCTTTATAATCACCCATTTACGTTGTGACGTTTGGTAGCACACAAAGTGTTCCTCCGGTAAACGGGAGTTGCATAATCTCATAGTCAGAGGAACATGTATAAGTCATGAAGAAAGCAATAGCAACATACTAAACGATCGGGTGCGAAGCTAACGGAATGGGTCAAGTCAATCACGTCATTCTCCTAATGAGGTGATCTCGTTAATCAAATGACAACTTATGTCTATGGCTAGGAAACATAACCATCTTTGATTAACGAGCTAGTCTTGTAGAGGCATACTAGTGACACTCTGTTTGTCTATGTATTCACACATGTATTATGTTTCCGGTTAATACAATTCTAGCATGAATAATAAACATTTATCATGATATAAGGAAATAAATAATAACTTTATTATTGCCTCTAGGGCATATTTCCTTCACTACTATCATCTTTCAACATAGTTTTTCTCTAGGAACGTATAAAAAATAAAGGGGGAGCTACATCGCGAGCTATTGATCTACAACATAGTTATGCAAATACTACCAGGACTAAGTTCATGATAAATTAAAGTTCAATTAATCATATTACTTAAGAACTCCCACTTAGATAGACATCCCTCTAATCATCTAAGTGATCACGTGATCCATATCAACTAAACCATGTCCGATCATCACGTGAGATGAAGTAGTTTACAATGGTGAACATCACTATGTTCATCATATCTACTATATAATCCACGCTCGACCTTTCGGTCTCAGTGTTCCGAGGCCATATCTGCATCTGCTAGGCTCGTCATGTTTAACCCAAGTATTTTGCGTGTGCAAAACTGGCTTGCACCCGTTGTATGTGAACATAGAGCTTATCACACCCGATCATCACGTGGTGTCTCGGCACGACGAACTGTAGCAACAGTGCATACTCAGGGAGAACACTTATACCTTGAAATTTAGTGAGAGATCATCTTATAATGCTACCGCCGTACTAAGCAAAATAAGATGCATAAAGGATAAATATCACATGCAATCAATATAAGTGATATGATATGGCCATCATCATCTTGTGCCTTTGATCTCCATCTCCAACGCACCGACATGATCACCATCGTCACCAGCTTGCCACATTGATCTCCATCGAAGCAGCGTTGTCATCTCGCCAACTATTGCTACGACGACTATTGCTACCGCTTAGTGATAAAGTAAAGCAATTACATGGCGATTGCATTTTATACAATAAAGCGACAACCATATGGCTCCTGCCAGTTGCCGATAACTGTTACAAAACATGATCATCCCATACAACAATTTATATATCATCACATCTTGACCATATCACATCACAGCAAGCCCTGCAAAAACAAGTTAGACGTCCTCTACTTTGTTGTTGCAAATTTTACGTGGCTGCTACGGGCTTAGCAAGAATTGTTCTTACCTAAGCATCAAAACCACAACGATTTTTCGTCAAGTGTGCTGTTTTAACCTTCAACAAGGACCGGGCATAGTCACACTCGATTCAACTAAAGTTGGAGAAACAGACACCCACTAGCCACTTGTGTGCGAAGCACGGCGGTAGAACCAGTCTCATGAACGATGTCATGTAATGTCGGTCTGGGCCGCTTCATCCAACAATACCGCCGAATCAAAGTATGACATGCTGGTAAGCAGTATGACTATTATCATCCACAACTCTTTGTGTTCTACTCATGCATATAACATCTACGCATAGACCTGGCTCGGATGCCACTATTGGGGAACGTAGTATTTCAAAAAAAATTCCTACGATCACGCAAGATCTATCTAGGAGAAGCATAGCAACGAGCGGGGAGAGTGTGTCCACGTACCCTCGTAGACCTAAAGCGGAAGCGTCAAGTAACGCGGTTGATGTAGTCGAACGTCTTCGCGATCCAACCGATCAAGTACCGAAAGCACGACACCTCTGCGATCTGCACACATTCAGCTCGGTGACGTCCCTCGAACTCTAGATCCAGCTGAGGCCGAGGGAGAGTTTCGTCAGCACGACGGCGTGGTGACGGTGATGATGAAGTTACGGACGCAGGGCATCACCTAAGCACTACGACAATATGAAGGAGGTGGAAATATGTGGAGGGGGGCACCGCACACGGCTAAGAAATCAACTTGTGTGTCTTGGGGTGCCCCCTTGGCCACGTATATAAACGAGGGAGGAGGAGGAGGCCGACCTAGGAGGGGCGGGGAGTCCAACTAGGATTCCCAATCCTAGTTGGAGTCCCCTTCCTTTTCCAAGAGGGGAGAGAGGGATGGAGTAGGAGAAGGAGAAGGAAAGAGAGGGGGGAGCGGCCACCCCTTGAGGCCCTTCTCTCCTTTCCCGTATGGCCCATTAAGGCCCACTACTTCCTCCGGCGAATTCGCGTAACTCTCCGGTACTCCGAAAAATACCCGAATCACTCGGAACCTTTCTGATGTCCGAATATAGCCTTGCAAAATATCGATCTTTATGTCTCGACCATTTCTAGACTCCTTGTCATGTACATGATCTCATCCGGGACTCCGAACAACCTTCGGTACATCAAATCACATAACTCATAATACAAATCGTCATCGAACGTTAAGCGTGCGGACCCTATGGGTTCAAGAACTATGTAGACATGACCGAGACACATCTTCGGTCAATAACAAATTACACGAAGATCTTTATTGGTCAAACCGCATAACAACATACGTTGTTCCCTTTGTCATCGTTATGTTACTTGCCCGAGATTCGATCGTCGGTATCATCATACCTAGTTCAATCTCATTATCAGCAAGTCTCTTTACTCGTTCCGTAATGCATCATCCCGCAACTAACTCATTACTTACATTGCTTGCAAGGCTTATAGTGATGTGCATTACCGACAGGGCCCGGAGATACCTCTCCGATACACGGAGTGACAAATCCTAATCTCGATCTATGCCAACCCAACAAACACCTTCCGAGACACCTGTAGAGCATCTTTATAATCACCCAGTTACGTTGTGACATTTGATAGCACACAAGGTGTTCCTCCGGTATTCGGAAGTTGCATAATCTCATAGTCAGAGGAACATGTATAAGTCATGAAGAAAGCAATAGCAATAAAACTCAATGATCATAATGCTAAGCTAACGGATGGGTCTTGTCCATCACATCATTCTCTAATGATGTGATCCCGTTCATCAAATGACAACACATGTCTATGGTCAGGAAACATAACCATCTTTGATTAACGAGCTAGTCAAGTAGAGGCATACTAGGGACACTATGTTTTGTCTATGTATTCACACATGTACTAAGTTTCCGGTTAATACAATTCTAGCATGAATAATAAACATTTTTCATGATCTGAGGAAATATAAATAACAACTTTATTATTGCCTCTAGGGCATATTTCCTTCATGAACGACATGCTAGGCCAGTCTCACAGCCTTGCTTAGCAGCTTGCGCAATAGTTCCGCGCAAGGCTAACCTTTCTTGAACTGTCTTGGAAGTGGTCTTGGTTCAGTATTATTTTGTTACGCTTGAATGGTGCCCAGTTTTTGTAATCTGCTTCTTCGTTCCGCTTTATGATCACAGGTGGCGAACTTAGATGCCCAGTTGATGTAATATACCATAAATCCTTTATTGTATAGTGTACGTTTATTCTAACTTACTATGCCGTAATTTCTTTATTGTATAGAGTAGGTTTGTTCTTAATTCCTACTAGTTACTGCCATCATTCGCCATCTGAAAAAATCTGATGTAGTCGACCGGGCCGAAACATTCGCCTCTAACGGGCCTGCTTTTTAGCGGGCCACAATTGGGCCGGCCTGCAACTTTCTTGGGCCTGAAAGGCCATTGGGGCCTTCACACTTTGCGTTAGGCCCACAACTTACACAGACCTATATTCGGCCCAAAGTTTAGTTGGGCCTTTAGTGGACCCAACGCTTAGTTGGGCCCATGTAGCTTTGGGCCATTAACAGGCTAAATATTCTGCTGGCCTGTTACGGCCCGGAAGAAACCAAGGGCCTTTAGCAGGCCGAAATGCATGTTGGGCCTCAATTTTCACTAGTCGTCGACGGGCCTTCAGCAGGCTGAAATGTAGACCGAGCCTTTTTTGGCCCAGTTATATGATGGGCCATTACCAGGCCGAAACATATCTCGGGCCTTAGTTACCCCACTGATATCATGGGCCTTTAAGAGGCCGAAAGCTTAGTATAGGCATCAACGGGCTGAATTATACGACAGGCCTTTGACATGCCCAAAGTCTAGTTGGGCTGAACTATTGCCACCTTTATCACGGGCCGTTAGAGGCCGGATGTTGTGTCAGACCATATATGGCCATGGGTAGCACGGGCCGTTCCCAGGCCGAAAGACACACCGGGCTGAAATGGGCCCATGTCTACATCGGGCCTCTAACAGGCAGAAATGTCACTAGGCCATAATTGGGCCCAAATATTCGGCGAACAATTAACGGGCCAGATTTGGCTTCGGGCCATAAATGGGCCATGTTTAAACTGGCCGTTATTGGGCTGGCCCACTAGTACCTGAGTAATAAGTACTACGGGCCTTTAACTGGGCCGGCCTTTTTAACCTATATGGGCCTCTATTGGGCCCTGCCACGTGTCGATGTATCATAGGCATGTCTCCTCCATTGGACGGACGACATCTGGCCCACGGAGGAGTAGGCACGTGTTTCCTCCAGCCAATGATGATTTTACATGTGGAAAATCCCCATTGGTCCGGGCTGTTAATGGGTTATCGGATCCAAACCGGAACCCGATAGCTTAACGGCGACCCGTTATGGTGGATGCCACGTGTCGGTTACCCTTGACGAAAGCACTTCCATGATGCACCATTTATCGTCATGGAAGTGGACACTTCCGTGATGATAATATTGGTAATTTCATGTAACACTTCTACGACAACACAGGTATGACTGTCTTGATTCTGTCATAAAATCGTCATGGATGTACATGCATGACAAAAAATATGACCTACTGTGACAAACATGTATCATTACAGAAGTGTATTTTTATTGTAGTGTAGGCAGTACATTTAGGCAAATCATACGAAGGAAAATGCATCGAAGGTAAACATGGGTGACATTGATAACCGATGATGCTCGATAGCGACAAGGTATTTGTTCGACCTGTTTGTTCTTCTGCACAAGGACTACGTCTGGTTGGAGGGGTTGTGACTTAAAAAGGAATATAAACTCTCTTCACCCTATTCTCCTCGATAATCGATTCGTCAACCGATGCCGATTACTTGTGGTAGATACTTGAAGGCGATCTCCGGACCTTTACAGACTTCCTCTTCGAGAAACACAATCACTCTTGTTCTCTGGAGAAATTGACACCTAACCGTCTAGAGAGTTTGTAGCTCTCAAGAGTAATAGGCGGAGCATACTAAACTTAGATTCCAGTGATGCTGAACCACTATATAATTCTTTGGCTCTAGGGTTTTTTCTCTCAGTGGATTTTAAACTCAAATCACTCAGAGACTGGGTTGCTCAACAATCTTCTCAAAATGGAATGGAGCAGCCACTGGACAAAGCTGGCGCGGGGTGGCTATTTGTAGCCGCAGCCTTCCCATATGGGAAATGGCCATTTTGGACATGAGGTCCACCCAATGGCCAACCGACACGTTTGCAACGGTCGGATTTTGGAGCAACGGTAACATTACTTGATGAACAAGTAATGCTAACTCCTCGGTCCGAGACAAATCTCTCACAGCGAAGAAGATCACAGTCTCTTGCTGGCAAGTATTTTCTCAAAGCACAAAGAGATTTATCTCACATCTTTCATAGGATTTGGGTTTAGCATCAGAGAATCAAAGCTTCGAACGCTACACCCCTCTTAATAGTATGGTGGTCCTATGACTCAAGAAAAGAAGAAGAATAACGTAACAAATGCTACGTCTTCACTTCGTCTTCATTCTTTCTCGAATGCAGTCATTTTCTTTGAACAGACACTCAACCAATTGCTTGTACTTCAGTAATTTTTAGGGGTCACTCTTGTTAGCTTCTCCTTCGGTGATAAACTTCGCTGCCATGCAGAGAGATTATCTTCGTCGTTTGCATCAAACTCCTTGATACTTAATCGACCTTTTACTCTTTGTGCACTAGCAAACACATAAGTCCAATACTGTTTATGTCAATAAACTCCAAAACATAAGGGGCCTATCATTGCACCAATAGTAGGTCATGTCGACATGCATGTATGACCAAAGTATCAGTACGTGCATCCGCCCCGCCGACACGAAGTGGGAAGTCGGTCAAGCACCCTAGCTAGGTAGCTATAACATTATGTCATTATAGATACATCCAAGGGGGCTTTCCGGTTTGCGAGAGGCGGGTACCACCAAAGTTGTGCACTGTGTATTTAAAGATTTAAACATCTCACCCTATATTCGTACATATATTTTGCCACTTCTAGGTAGTTCCTGACTTCTGGCCCCTCTCATCGATCATCGACGACGCGCCCAACCGTGGGCTGATACGTCTCCAACGTATCTATAATTTTTGATTGTTCCATGCTATTCTATATTCTGTTTTGGATGTCTAATGGGCTTATTTATACACTTTTATATTATTTTTGGGACTAACCTATTAACCGGAGGCCCAGCCCAAATTGCTATTTTTTTGCCTATTTCAGTGTTTCGAAGGAAAAGGATATCAAACGGAGTCCAAACGGAATGAAACCTTCGGGAACGTGATTTTCGGAACAAACGTGATCCAAAGGACTTGGAGTGGACGTCAAGAAACGAACGAGGAAGCCACGACGCAGGGGGCGCGCCTACCCCCCTGGGCGCGCCCTCCACCCTCGTGGGCCCCTCATTGCTCCACCGACCTACTTCTTCCTCCTATATATACCTACGTACCCCCAAACCATCAGACACGGAGCCAAAACCCTATTTCCACCGCCGCAACCTTCTGTACCCGTTAGATCCCATCTTAGGGCCTTTTCCGGTGCTCCGCCAGAGGGGGCATTGATCACGGAGGGCTTCTACATCAACAGCATAGCCTCTCCGATGATGTGTGAGTAGTTTACCTCAGACTTTCTGGTCCATAGTTATTAGCTAGATGGCTTCTTCTCTCTCTTCGGATCTCAATACAAAGTTCTCCTCGATTCTCTTGGAGATCTATTTGATGTAACTCTTCTTTTGCGGTGTGTTTGTCGAGATCCGATGAATTGTGGGTTTATGATCAAGATTATCTATGAACAATATTTGAATCTCCTTTGAATTCTTTTATGTATGATTGGTTATCTTTGCAAGTCTCTTCGAATTATCAGTTTGGTTTGGCCTACTAGATTGATCTTTCTTGCAATGGGAGAAGTGCTTAGCTTTGGGTTCAATCTTGCGGTGCTCGATCCCAGTGACAGCAGGGGAAACGACCATTGTTCAAGATATCTTCGGATACTCCGATAAATCGGCCTATTTATCGCTTACCATTGTCTGACCGATAAGATAAATCGGCCGATAAATCAGCCGATATGGCGATAAATCGGCCGATATGCTGATAAACTGCCCGATTTACACCTTATCATGGGTCGACCGATAAGTTCCCGATAAGCGATATCCCCAACATTGGAAACGACACATATTGTATTGTTGCCATCGAGGATAAAAAGATGGGGTTTATATCATATTGCATGAGTTTATCCCTCTACATCATGTCATCTTGCTTAAAGCATTACTCTGTTCTTATGAACTTAATACTCTAGATGCATGCTGGATAGCGGTCGATGTGTGGAGTAATAGTAGTAGATGCAGGCAGGAGTCGGTCTACTTGTCACGGACGTGATGCCTATATACATGATCATTTCTAGATATTCTCATAACTATGCTCAATTCTATCAATTGCTCGACAATAATTCGTTTACCCACCGTAATACTTATGCTATTTTGAGAGAAGCCACTAGTGAAACCTATGGCCCCCGGGTCTATTTTCCATCATATTAATCTTCCATCAACAAGCTATTTCTATCTGTGTTTATTTTGCAATCTTTACTTTTACTCTTTATCATAAAAATACCAAAAATATTATCTTATCGTCTCTATCAGATCTCACTCTCGTAAGTGACCGTGAAGGTATTGACAACCCCTTTATCACGTTGGTTGCGAGGTTCTTATTTGTTTGTGTAGGTGCGTGGGACTCGACCGTGGTCTCCTACTGGATTGATACCTTGGTTCTCAAAAACTGAGGAAAATACTTACGCTACTTTACTGCATCACCCTTTCCTCTTCAAGGGAAAACCAATGCAGTGTCCAAGAGGTAGCATGGGCCCGCGTGGTCAAAGTTGTGCATTGGAATTTTGAGCTTCACAAACCACCCTTTTCATTTATATATATTTGGGCCACATGCTGGTGTGGCTGTCTTCTGACCCTCTCTTACGTTTTTTTGCTGCGAAGACTCGGATGACGCTCCATGGACACGGGTTTACTGGCTTAACCATGTGTGATGCAAGTGCGCTGCCAAATCACCACGACTGCGCAAGCGCGATCAAGTGTGTACGTAGTGGATAAAACATGTGTGATGCTAGTGCGTTGTGAAATCACTATGACTACGCAAGCGCGAGCAGGGGTGGAGGTAGTGGCCTAACCGTGTGTGATGCAAGTGCGTTGTGAATCACCATGATTGCGCAAGCGCGAGCAAAGGTGGAGGTAGTGGCTTAACCATGTGTGATGCAAGTGCGTTGTGAAATTTTAGTAGCTACGGTACTTCAACCGTCGCCCCCACTCCTCCACCACCGACCTTATAGTAAAATTGCAGTAGCCGAGGCATTTGAACCGTCGCCCTCCCTCATCCATCACCATCTCCGCCCACCATTACTAAAATTTTCAGTAGCTGTGGCGTATCCTCAAACACCACCCTCCTCCACAGTCCCCCACTGGCCCCCTCCCCCCTCGAACCCTAGATTGCCGCCGCCACCGCCAACCCCTACCGATCTGCCCGTTTGTCATAGCTTAAATAATAAAGTTCAGGTTACCCAGCGATTCCCATACAGCCCCCCTGAGTTATTAGATGAGGCCTGCGGTGTCCCTCCCTACCAGATCCACATCCCCTGCTCATGAAGTTGGAGCCTAAGCCCGACCACGTTTCCCAGGGAGCCCGACGAGCGTTCGACCAAAAAGAGGTTTATCATGGCCTCTTCGGTGAACTTTCGCGAGGTGGCCTCCATTCGTCATGACCTGCCGATCCTGGAGCAACACCTCGCCGCGAAAGCCGGCGAGGACGTTGACTATGTTGCCATGCCGAAGGCTTCACGTCAGCGGGCTAGCGTATTACTGTATCTCGGGAAAGCTGGCTATGACATCAAGCTCGTCGACAACGACGACTTCACGCGTGTCATGTCACATGTTAAGTGGTCGTTCCCCAACCCCTCTGGTTCAAACGTTGTCAATCGCTTCGACTATCGGTGATCTCCTCTGCCACGCGGTCAAGGATTTGCGATCATTGTACGCCATCGAGCCCATTTTGTCATTTCTGAAGGACACGTTCTACGGCGGCAGCTTGGGATCCTCAATACCCAAGTCAGATCTCATCGACCACGACCACGAGGAGGGCACCCACAAAGGTTCTTCCAAGGTGAAACAGCCCATCTGCGACATCAGAGAGTGCACCATGGGTCCGTGCACTTCCAACTGGAAGGATCCCGTCCATGACATGTGAGGCAACATCCTATCAACAAATCTTACCTTTTCTAGCTTGCCAACCTGTACCCTTTGTTGTAGTAGCTTTTGCCATGCGGTGTTTTAACTGTGCCGTGTATAATTATTTCGGTTATGCAAAAATGTAATGTTCAATAGGGCTATGTGATGTTCAAGTATGAATTGTCCACTTTAGTTTCACGAATGGCTATATTTGGTTGTTTATAGTGAATAGACGCCTTGTTTATCTGTATTTGGTTGTTAGGTTGGTTGAAGTGAGCATTTGTCCCGTTATCAAGCAGATGCTTGTTTACGTGTATTTGGTTGTTAGGTTGGTTGCAGTGAGCATTTGTCCAGTTTTCAAGCAGATGCCTTGTTTGTCTGTATTTGGTTGTTAGGTTGGTTGCAGTGATCATTTGTCCAGTTTTCGAGCAAATGCCTTGTTTATCTGTATTTGCTTGTTAGGTTGGTTGCAGTGAGCAATTCTCCAGTTTCCAAGCATATGCCCGGTTTATCTATATTTGCTTGTTAGGTTGGTTGTAGTGAGATTCTGTCCAATTTTCAATGGCTATATTTGGTTGTTATACTGATCATTTATGCTTGTTTATTTCAGTCATTCACAATGTGATGTTCATTTTGTGCATGTCGAAACTGTGCCGCTCGATTTTATCAATACCAGTTTGAATTGCTATATTTGGTTCCAGTTATGCCGGTGGTGTAGTTAACACATGCCCTTTATTTCAGTCTTACAAATTTATCCAGTGTGATGTCTAAGCATGATCTACGTTCTATTCATTTTCAACAATACTAGTTTGAATTGCAATATTTGATGGCTCTTAAGCCTATTGTAGGTAACATTCCCTTCCATTTTATATCTGCTTTAACAGCATGCTGAAACCAACACATTCAAGTTATCATTTGGAGATGATGTTGTTTACCTTGGCTATATTTGTTTGATGTTAAGGTTGTTGTACTTATCATGCCTTTCCACTACTTATGCAGGACAACAACGGGAGTGGCCAACATTTTCCGCCGAGGTTAGTTTCATCCCTCGGCTTGTACTCCCCCCGTCGTTCCATAATGTAGTGCATATAGATCCAGGCCTGGACACTTGTTAACTTCTAATATTTACTTGTTGCTTGTAGCTACATATGCCCGTGACAAAGATCAACGCATCGAACCTTTTGCGTATGGGGCAATGAGATATACATGAACAAGCATCAAGCGAGGAAACCGATAAGGATTATTAGCAAAAAGATATGAACGGTGGCAAGCAAATTATTTGTTTACGCTCTATCCAACACAACAGTGAGTTATAGGATGGTAGCTCCAAACTCTGCAGCCTTCTCTTTTTACTGCCCATAATGAGTTGGTAGACAACAATGTCTGAATCTTTTTTGTTTGAAGTGGTTCCCAAAGTAGTTTACTCAAGTTTACCTCGCAAAGTACATGGTTGGTGGACACACAATGAAGGTTAAAGTATTTCATCCAGACTACAATGAGCATCGAGAAGTCCTAATGAAGACAGTGAAGGATGGGCTGGCAACCATCACAAGGGGTTGGCCTAGAGTCGTGCGCGCATTACGCATGGAGGAGGGCACCATATGGGCATTCCGCTTCACCTTCTCCAACAACCAGAATGTATTTCGCCTCTCTCTTTACCGTCTTTGGTACAACTGCGGTCCATCATTCTTTACTTGCTGCTTCTGTATTTCTTCAGTATATGTACCTGTGCATCGAATTATGCATTCGTGCTTGAACCTATATTTGTAATAAACATGGTTTGATATGAAATAAGTGATTGCCTACTTTTAAATTCAAAATCTATGATTTTTAAATGCATGGATAAAATTAGGGATAAATTACGGATTACACTGCACACGGTTTGCAAACGCAAAACGTCGGCGATAAACGTGGAGATCAGACACGTTTCTCGGATCCACTATGTGTGCGACCAATCTCTACTGCACACATGATCAGCCAAGAAAAAACGTGTGGGATTAACAACAACATCACACACAGTTCCTTCTTATTAAATGTTTCTGTAAGTCACCTTATCACACACACTTGGCAATTATGGACTCTTTATGATGATGTGTGCATCACAAATGTTTGGTCATATAAGAGCGCGTGCGATAGGTCTTCATCCGACGTGGGTGCAACGGATGAATCGTGTGGGATATATTCAAGCTTCGCATACAGTTTTATAGGGACAACTGTATGCACTCTTACATCGAATTGCATATAGTCGAGGAAAAGTAAATGTGTGTGATTGTCTGATTATTGTACACGTTCTATAATCGTGAACTATTTGTGATGGGTCGCGCATCGTAAACGTAGCACCACAGAATACCGACTGCCATCGCAATGCGAGCACAAACGAGTAGCAAGGATGAAGTGTTTGGGATATTCGAGATATCAGAAACAGTTTTATAGGGACAACTGTATGCATCATGGCTCCCTATCCCCGACGGTTTCTGGGTCGTGTGGGAAGGACCCCCTATCACCCACACTCGCCTCGCGACGGTTTAAAATGCCGTCGCGGAAAGGGGTTAAAAACCATTTGTATAGCAGCTCGCTGTACTAGTGTGTCATCTTCTGGTTACAAGGTCGCTAGAGAGGCTGGTCCTGCCCATGTTTGGGTCGGTTTTCTGGTACTTGGTTTGTTTGGTTTGGTGTCTCCTGGGTTATCTTGTGCCCGTGTAACAACCCAACACAATCATATTCATTATCATCATGATGGTGTTCTACGAATGATCATCAAAAAAATATGGTTCAGATGGTTTACCTGTCTTCTTCCCGAGTGAGCATCAAAAAAGTAATCTTAGAGTCCATTTCCCTCCTCAAGCAAATGGCTTATGTGTCACCAAATAAAGCTATTGGAATGAACATTGTCAAGGAAAATACCAATACAGTACAGAAATAATCATTTGCAGATAGTTGGGGGAAAAGATCCGTCAAATAGTTCGCTTAACTTCCGAGCTGCAGTTGGTTTCTGCGTCAATTGTTATTGTTTATCTTTGA
Organism: Triticum aestivum; assembly: GCF_018294505.1. Lineage (NCBI taxonomy): Eukaryota > Viridiplantae > Streptophyta > Magnoliopsida > Poales > Poaceae > Triticum > Triticum aestivum. The sequence goes on along the minus strand of NC_057814.1, from coordinate 529,172,274 downwards.
TAAATGTATGGGGTAGTGTAAGTGCATCTAGCGCCCCTTAGTGATTTTGGTGTATTGAAGACTTATAGGTTAAGACTAATGTTTTTGTGAGTGTACATGGTTTCTATAAGTCTATGTGGAGTTTGATATTTACGATGAAAGTCGACCCCTAAAATTGAATGTCTTCAGTTGAAGACTTTGGTTTTCTTGAAGACATTGAAAGTGAGGAAATTGGTGTGACCTTGAAGACTTCGATATTGATGCGAGGATTATGAAGCGTGAAGACTTTCTGTTTTCATAGTTTCATTTTCTCTTTCTTGAGTCATAGGAAACACCGTACTGTTAAAGGGGGTCTCGGTAAAACTAAGGAAAAGTTTCCAAGTGATGCTCATCTCAAAATCCTACACCTACCGAATCCTTTCAAGTGAAACCATTGGAAATCTTATACAGTTCAGTCAATTTCTTTAGTGACAGAGACGAAAATCTTCTGGTCTCTGAGGAATTTTCTCTAACTGAGGAGTTAGGAATTCGCCAGTGCGGATTGCTTACAAGTGATGAACATGATAGCCCTGAGGAATTTGAGAGCTCAAATTTCCGACCGTTGTTGTGCTATGCGCCAACTGTCCCAAAATATCTTATCCACCTAACGGTCATATCATTGAAGGGCATTTATGTCTTATCATGTCGGGCTGCTCCCTAGGCTATAAATAGTAGCCCCCTACAACCACTAGTTGGTTGGCTGCTCCAAGAGAATCTGACACTTGTCATTGAGAGCATCCCATCCTCCGAGGACTTTGGGCGAAAATCATCATTGAGGAAAAATCCAAACTCAAACACCTACAACCCAGAGTGATTGAGCATCACTGAAGAGATTGTTCCTGTGTGGAACCAACACTTGTTACCTTTGAGGACTGTGCATCCTCCAGACGGTTAGGCGTCATGGTCTAGTGCATCCAAGAGGAATTTTAGATCGCTGAGTGACCGAGTCTGTGAAGGTTTAGAAGTCACCTGAAGACTTGCCACGAGTGATTGGGCGAGGTCTGTGTGACCTTAGCTCAAGGAGAATACAGTGAGGACTATGTGACCGGGACTGTTTGTCCTTAAGTTTAAATACCTAGGCGCTCCAACTAGACGTACGACTATCACAACAGTTGGAACTAGTCTACCAAATCATCGTCTTCACCAAGCTACTGGTTCTATTTCCTCAACCCTTTCATTTCCTGATTCATGTGTTGACGAACTTGACTATTACAATTTGAAGACTTTGACTGAAGACTTTCTCAATTTCCTCAATCCTAATTCTCCAGTCATCTTGTCTTCTGCCTGCTTATCCTGTTTACACGCTACCTGTGCTCTATGTATGTTTAATTTCATCATGATGACTATGCTACTTCTTTGCTATGCATGCACCTAAGTACTTATTCCGCTGCTTGTAGTTCGTTACTTAGGAAATTCCTCAAGTTGAATTTCATCAGTGACGAATTTGAAAAAATCGCCTATTCACCCCCTCTAGTCGATATAACGCACTTTCAATTGGTATCAGAGCAAGGTACTGCCTTATTCTATGTGATTTTGGTTTAACCACCTGGAGTTTTAGTTATGTCGACTACAGGCATGATCAAGGTCTCGGGTGGGTGTCCTACCTTGATGGGATGGACTACCCCTACTGGAAGAATAAGACGCGAATGCATCTTGATGCAATTGACAACGATCTCTGGCACGTTGTGGAAAATGGTGTTCCCTCCATCACTTCTTCCGTGAACGCTGCTAATGTGAAGAGATTCAAGCAACTCGACTCTGAAGTGAAGAAAATCATATGTGCCCATCTGAGCAAAGGATAGTACTGCAGATTGAGTGCTTTGGAGACAACAAAGCTTATCTGGGACAGGCTGTCCAAGGTCAACGAAGGAGTCTCAACTCAACGTGACTCTCGAGTTGACGTTCTTCGCAATATCTTCAACCGCTTCAAAAGACTCGACAACGAAAATGTTCGGCAAACCTTTGATCGCCTCACTGACATCTCAAATGAGCTTCAAGCACTTGGTGCCACTGACATCACTGACCATGAGGTGGTGAAGAAATTGCTGAGATCGCTTGATTCCTCATTCGACACACTTGCATTGATGACTCAAGAACGTGCAGACTACAAGTCACTTGATGCTGCTGATATCCTCGAGAGGCTAAATACTCATGAGTTCCAACTTGCTGAGAAGAGAGACCTCTACGGAGCAAGCAATGGAAGATCACGTGCACTGAATGCCAAGGAAGTTTCTGAATCCGAAGGAGAAGATTCTGATAGCAGCCTTGGTGATCCTGAAGATCTAAGCCCGGAGCTAGCAATGCTCATGAGGAAATTCCAGAAGTTCTCAAGACGTGGTCGCTTTTGAAAATCTTCAAGAAATGATGACATGAGATCATATTCCTCATCCCGCGATTACAAGAAGAGGACTTGCCACAAATGTAAGAAACCAGGCCACTACATTACTGATTGTCCTTAGTGGGCGAAGGTATCAAAGAAGAAGTACAAGGATGATAGTTCTAATGACTCGAAGAAGAAGAAAAAATATTCAATGTCATCATCACCAAAATCTTCAAAGTCTTCATCTCACAAGAAGAGCAGTTCCAAAAAGGCTCGGGCATTTATTGGCAAGGAAATGGACTCTGAAGCTGAATCTGAGGAAAATGAGGAAGAGAGGAATCATAGGAGTCAGACTCTGGTGTGGCGAGCCTAGCCCTCGCTATAGCTTTTGTTAGCAAGTCCATCTTCAACACTAAGGAAAATGACTTCCCCAACACTGCTGATGACGGCGACGATGACTATGCTCCCACCTATTGCTTCATGGCAAAAGGTGCCAAGGTACTCAAATATCCCTCCTCCAAATCAAGTGAGGATGAATCTGATGAAAATCTCATACCTAGCTATTCCAAACTTGCTAAGATTGCCGTCAAATAGCAAAAGGCTTTTGAAAAGGTTCAAAATCTGCTAGACAAAAGCGATGACCTGTTGGGTGAGGAAATGGATCGAACTCAAATTCTGACTAAAAATCGTTAGAGACTCCAGTCTAAGTTTGATAACCTTCAGAGTCATCATAACACTCTCTTGGCCGATCATGAGAAGCTCTCTTATGAATTTCTTCAAAGAAAGCAAGATCTTGAGAAGCTAAGGGTGATCTTGCTAAACAGATCAGTTCCGCCCCGGATGAATTCATTCCACCATGTTTGAAATGCATTGAACGTGAATCTGCTAATTCTTCACCTGAAAGTTCAAACGCTTCTATTGCTGCAAATTCTTCAGCTGTCTGTGTGGTCACAAATTCCTCATCTGAGGATACCACAAGTATCACTAATAGTGCAGGGTTGAAGGAATTGTATGTGACAGGCATGTACAAAAGCCTGAAAGGGCATCAGGCTCTTTCTGATGTGCTTAGAAAACAGATCCTCAACAGAAACCCTAGTAAAGAGGGTATTACTTTTGAGAGGAAACTCAATGCTGATGGGACCTATTGGAAACCTGAGAAGTATCCCAAAACCTCATGGGTGCATATCATCACTTACGAAAATGAAGTGCAGGATGTCTTCAAACGATTTTCCTCAAGGGCCTCGATGAATTTCGGTGTGAAGATCAAGCATATCCGGAGTGACAATGGGACCGAGTTCAAGAATACTGGTCTTGATGACTATCTTGATGAACTTGGTATCACTCACGAGTTATCTGCCCCTTATACTCCTCAGCAGAATGGCATCGTGGAGTGCAAGAACAGGACTCTCATTGAGATGGCATGCACTATGCTTGATGAATACAAGATGCCTTGTCACTTCTGGCCTGAGGCTATTGATACTGCGTGCCACATCATCAACATGGTATATCTTCAGAAATTCTTCAAAAATACCTCATATGAACTCCTCACAAACAAGAAACCCAATGTGAGTTATTTCAAAGTCTTCGGTGCTAAATGTTGGATTAGAGATCCTCATCACAATTCTAAATTTGCACCGAAAGCACATCAGGGTTTTATGCTTGGTTATGGAAAGGACTCGCACACCAGAGAGTCTTCAACACCTTTCAACAAAAGGTTGTTGAAACTGTAGGTGTGCGGTTCAATGAAACTAACGGCTCACAAAGAGAGCACCTACCTCCTGTCTAGATGAAATGTCTCCTGAGGAATCCATCAAGTTCAAGGCTACTGAGGATGTCATACCCACTAAGGAATCTGCTGAAGAAGTCATTCCAGAACGAGAAGAAAATCTTGTTGGTGCATATGAGGAAAATGGCTCTGAAGAAAATGCTGAGCCCAATCAACGTCGTCAACCTGCTCATCCTCGCGTTGCAAATGAAGTGCAAATTGAGAAAATCATCGACGACGTCAACGCACCAGGTCCTCTCACACGCTCAAGAGCTTCACATTTGTCTAACTTTTGTGGGCACTTTGCTTTTGTCTCTACCACAGAGCCCACCAAAGTTGATGAGGCATTTCTGGAGCCTGAGTGGATTCAATCGATGTAAGAGGAATTACATCAATTCGAGCTCAACAATGTCTGGGAACTTGTCAAGCGGCCAGACCCACGCAAACACAATATCATCGGTACCAAATGGATCTACCACAACAAGCAAGATGAAAATGGCCTTGTGGTGAGGAATAAGGCTCGTCTTGTAGCTCAAGGCTACACACAGGTTGAAGGAATTGATTTCGATGAAACTTTTGCACCTGTTGCTAGACTTGAGGCTATTCACATATTGCTTGCTTATGCTAACCATCATAGTATCATCTTGTATCAAATGGATGTGAAAAGTGCATTCCTCAATGGTAAGCTTGAGGAAGAAGTATATGTTGCTCAACCACTAGGTTTTGAAGATCCTAAGCACCCTGACAAAGTCTTCAGACTCAATAAGGCCCTCTATGGCCTCAAGCAGGCCCCTCGGGCGTGGTATGATACTTTAAAGGAATTCCTCATGAAGAAAGGCTTCAAACCGTGTTCACTCGACCCAACTCTTTTCACCAAAACCTATGACGATGAATTATTCGTGTGCCAAACATATGTTGATGATATTATCTTTGGCTGCACTAACCAACGTTACAGTGACGAATTTTCCTATATGATGAGTGAGGAATATCAAATGTCAATGATGGAAGAATTGAAATTCTTCTTAGGTCTTCAAATTTGTCAACAACGCAACAACATCTTCATATCACAAGAGAAATACCCCAAGGATGTGTTGAGGAAATTAGGCATGCAAGATTGCAAAGGCGTCAAAATCCCTATGCCCACAAATGGCACTACAAAAAAAAGACACATCCGTGAAATTTTGGGCCGAACGAATTTTTTTTCTGTCATACTTATGACACTTCTATAACGATAATTGTGACAAAACCCGGTATCATCATAGATGTGGTGGGCTCCTACTTCTCTGACAGAACGTCCATGACAGAAAAAACTGCATGACATTCTTTGGGCCGTCCATGACGGAAAAAACTATGGTAGAAGCGAGGGCGAGGAAAATATCGGGGTGTTCCCGGTTACGGTGGGTGGTCGGGGCCGAGCGATGCACGTTTCTCTCATACACGCACACGCGTGGGTGCGAGGCGTTGGGCTCTAACTAAACCCGAGCGATTGCACTGCAGGCTATGCGTTACTGAACCCGAGCGATCGATCGATGGCTGTTAACTGAACCCGATTGTCGGTGTACAAAAGTAGGGGCACACCTTTCTACCCCTTTACTTGTGCACGGGAAGTCGGAGCCGCGCGCCACGGCCACACTAAGGAGGGCAAAGGAGGGAAGTCCGAGAGAAGCCGAAGCACAAGATGGCCAAGGCAACGCCAAGGCCAAGAACACAGGGAAGCAGAGGGACGGAGCAGAGAGACCCTTGCCGGGGGAGCCTCAGCGGCCCCGGCAAGACCCTCGCCGGGGCGGCTCGCCCACACCAGCGGAGCGCGCCACCCTTGAGCCCACGGTTTCCAACACCATCAATCATGTTGGGACAGGGCTCGGGAGGCACCTCCATGGTGGCATGCAGATCTTTGTGAAGACAAGGAATATTCCAGATCAGATGAGGATTGGAAGATAACGATCCTCGGCAAGATCCTTGCCGAGGAAAGCCACAAGACCCCCAACAAGCGCCTTGCCGGGGACAACTGCAACGCCACGGCAAGACCCTTGCCAGGCCCTCGGCAAGGCCCTTGCCGAGGGCGTCAGCAGGGCCACTGCCAGGCCATCACCAGTCAAGTCTCCACCGCCACTCGCATGCAGCTGCCAGCCCAACCAGCTGGGCAGGCACGTGCGTGGCAACGAGCGGTTTCCGAGCCAACTCAGCAAGCACCTGCGTGGTGGCATGCAGATCTTCGTGAAGACCCTACCACCGCGCCACCTCAGCTGCCTGCCTACCTACATGGCGCCGCATGCACCGCTAGCCTGGGCGCATGTCGAAGCAAGGCGAGGCAGCAACGGACGGGACGGGCCTCATTCCCGTCCCCGATAAATCTAGGGGACACCTAAGCTACGCATTAAATGCATCTTGTCCTGTAACACGGGCGATAAGCTCACAGTACTGTAGGCCTTTCCACCTCCTGTGTGCCACTGTGGCAGCCCCTTTCGACTATAAAAGGAGGCCCATAGCGTACTGGAGAGGGATTCGGCTCTTTTCAACTACGCAGCCACCATAGCTAGTTCGAGAGCTCAAGAACTCTCTCAAATACACACCAAAGCAGGACTAGGGTATTACACATCCTCGCAGCCCGAACCTGGGGTAAATGATCCTTGTGTTGACTGCTAATCCTGCTCTTCTCACAACCCTGCGCCTCGGTAACCGTTGTAGGGATTCTTGTGATCCCATAGGTGTCGTTTCCCACCGGCATCTTTGGCACGCCAGGTAGGGGGCACAATTGTGAGATTCTGGTCTAGTAGCTAGCCTAGCGGTTCTTCATCGCCATGGCTCAAAAGAAGAAGACGATCACAGCGATCGACACGTCAAGAGCCGAGCGGCCCGCGCCAGTGCGGGCGAGCAGTGGGCCGGTCGCGGACAGAACCTGAGCCGCGGCCCGCGAGTACCAGCATCGCCCCGCCAGTCAGAGCCTGGCGAGCGGCGTCATTCGTGCGCCAGACGATGAGCCACACGCCGGTGGGTCCAAGGACGGGGCTCGGCCCCCCGCAGGCGGCGCGGGGCCCTCCAGGGGCGTCGCTGTACCCCCTACGGGCGGTGCAGCGACCTCCAAGACGCCGACCCCTGCGACCGCTGCGCGTTCTTCCCATGGTGTGCCCGACGAGCAGCGTCACCACGCCGGTGACCCTGGACACCGTCGTGGGAAGAGCCCTGTGCATCGTCCGCGGGACGAAGGAGTTCAGCATGCCCACCGAAGTGCTGGCGAAAATGGCGCGCATCCGCTGGGCCGTGATAGAGCTCCTTCTAACGTGGTTAGAAGCCGAAGCGCGCCATGGTCCATGCAGCTGTCGCCGCCACCCTCGCCAGCAGAAGCTTTGGCGCATGCGCAGCTGCTCCTCGACTTCCCTCCTGCTGCGGAGAAGCTCGACGAGTGGAGGGCCACCATCCGGAGCCTCGTCACCGTCGCCAACAAAGATGATCCGCGACCGGCGGGGCCCTCAGGCCGGCGCTCCACCGAGCCACCACATGCCAGCGCCGGGAGGACCGGGGGTGCTACGGTCACGGTGCACTCTCCTCCTCCTCGCCAGCCACCGCGGGCGTCGGCCCGTCGTGACGATGCTTGTGATAACATCTCTATAGCGTCGTCCGACCCGCGGACCCACCACGACCAGTGCCAAGTTCTTCGAGAACGAGCTCATGAAGATGCTCGAACCACTATCGAGCGCCGGCATGATATGCACCACCAGTCAGACAAGCGGGCGGGACCCGCTATGGACCACCCAGCACCGGGGGGCTCAGGCGGCCTACCTTACGAGGTGGGCTGCCCAGCCTTTACCCGTGAGTTGCGGCAGTTCCAGTGGCCGTCCCACCGCACGTTCAAGCCCGACGTCGGCGAGAACTACACTGGCAAGACCCATCCGTCAGAGTTCCTCAGCATCTACACCATCGTGATGCAGGCTAGCGGAGCTCGCGACGACAAGGTGCTTGCCAATTACTTCCCGTTGGCACTGAAGCCCAATGTCATGTCTTCGTTGATCCACTTGCCGGCGGATTCCATTTCTTCTTGGTCGGATCTGTCCCATGAGTTCGTTGGTGCCTTCACCGGAGGCCACCAAGCTCATGGCCAGGCCAGTGATTTGCAATCATTCCCAAGAAGGAAGGGGAAAATCTGCGAAAGTACATCCAGAGATTCAGCCGGGTGCAGTACAACATCCCCAACGTTCATCCCACCGCTGTGATCAGCGCGTTCCATCAGAACGTGCACAACCGCAAGATGCGCAAAGAGCTGGCGATGACCAAGGTTAAGGATGTGGCCGAACTCTATGTTCTGGCAGATAGGTGCGCCCGGGCCGAAGAGGGAAGGAAGTACCCCGGCGAGGACACCGGCGCAGAAACCGACTCTACTGATGAAGACACCGCCGCCCCGACGAAGAACGGCCGGCCTCGCAACAGGAAACGCAAGGGCAAGGCCGTGCTTATCGTCGAGGGATCCGACAGCACCGGCGCCGCCAAGAAGGCCATGGCAAACGACCCCGGCAAAGAAATCGCCGGGTGCGCCGCTTGCCGGCTGCCGACAAGCCAGGGGGGCTCCGACAAGCAGTACTGCAAGATCCACCGCACCAAGGGCCACGACCTCCAGAACTGCCGGCAAGTCGAGCTGCTTGCTGAGAAGCAAAAGACCGAGTATGAGAGGCAGGACAAGGAGAAGGGTCAGGACGGTGCCGAGGGATCCGGCAAGAAGCGTGGCGGCCAAGGAGGCCGCCGCGGCAAGGACAACCAGCAAGAGAGGCCCGCCCGTGGTCGTGACAAGAAGCAAGAAGACGATGATCATGACGATGACGACGAGTCCGGCGAGCAAGAGTTCCAGAAGGCTACGGAGGCCATGTGCATCGATGGTGGCGCCTCGCTGCATACTTCTCACCGCCAGCTCAAGCATGGGTACGTGAGATTACAGCAGCGGAGCCATCGTTCGACGCCCAGAAGCCGCTGAAGTGGTCCAGCACGCCCCTCATCTTTGACGCCGAGGACCACCCTGACTGCACAACTGCGGTCGGGTGTTTGCCGTTGTTGGTTTCGCCAATGATACGCAACCTCAAGGTGAACAAGATGTTGGTCGACAGCGGGGCCGGCCTGAACTTGATCTCGCCCGTGGTGATCAAAAGGGTGCAAATTCTCGACGGAGACCTCGAGGAAACGGGCATGTTTCAAGGGGTCAATCCGGGGAGAAGCCAGCCGAAGGGAAAGGTCACATTGCCCGTGACATTTGGATGAGTGTTGAACTACATGACGGAGAGGATCGTCTTCGATGTGGCCGAGATCCCCTTGCCCTACATCGGGATCCTCGGCCGCCCGACACTAGCCAAGTTCATGGCGGCGTCGCACTACGCCTACAACATGATGAAGATGCCTGGGCCGTTGACCATCATCTCCGTCCCCTCCGACAAGAAGGACGTGCTGGTTTGCGCCGACCAACTCTATCGGGAAGCCGTTGCAGCAGCTACCGCCAAGGCACTTGCTCCTGCTGCTGAAGCCCCGAGAGGGAAGAAGAAGCCCGGCAAGACCTCTCGCACCCACTCCGGCAAGCGCACCTCTTCGGAGTGTTGTGCTACCGTCGAGGACGTGCCAGAGAGCTCCACCGGTAAGAGCAAGAAATCCAGAGCTGAGCCACCGCAGACCAAGAAGGTGTACGTTAGGGAGGATGGCACGGGAGGGGCTTTCACCATAAGCTCCACCCTCGATAGCAAATAAGAAGGCGCGCTCGTCACCTTCCTGCGGGCGAATGTCGACGTGTTTGCATGGCAAGCATCCGACATCCCCGGTGTTCCCAGGTAGGTGTTCCCAGGGCGAAGGTCAGGAAGCAGGCTCTAGAAAGGTAGGAGTTCATCATAGGGGAGATCAGGAAGTTGGAAGCGGCAGGTTTGGTGAGAGGAGTGCTCCATCCGACGTGGTTGGCCAATCTGGTGGTGGTGCGCAAGGCAAGTGGGAAGTGGAGGTTGTGTATTGACTACACAGATATCAATAAGGCTTGTCCTAAGGACCCCTTCCCGTTGCCGCACATCGACCAGATTGTTGATTCCACGGTCGGGTGTGATCTGTTGTCATTCCTCGATGCCTACTTGGGCTACCACCAGATCTTCATGACGAGAGAAGACGAAGATAAGACAGCATTCATCACCCCATGTGGTACGTATTGCTTTTTACGGATGCGTTTCGGGTTGAAGAGTGCTGGCTCAATGTTTGCAAGGGAGGTCCAAATTGGTTTTGAACCCCAACTCCATAGAAATATGGAAGCGTACATGGATGACATAGTGGTCAAGACCAAGGACAGGGCAACTCTTGTACAAGACCTGGAAGAGACGTTCGCCAATCTGCGCAAGATCAACCTCAAGCTGAACCCTGAGAAGTGTGTCTTTGGTGTTCCGTCCGGCAAACTTCTCGGGTTCTTTGTGTCGCAGCGCGGGATCGAGGCAAACCCAGACAAGATCAAGGCTATTGAACAGATTGAGGCGCCCAAGCGGATCAAGGATGTGTGTCGGCTCACTGGCTGCATTGCCGCCATGAGCCCATTCATCTCCAAGTCCGCCGAGCGCGCCCTTCCCTTTTGGAAAATCCTGAAGAAGGCGGACCCAATGGAGTGGACCCCAGAAGCCGAGGCGGCGTTGCAGGACCTGAAGAAATACCTTTCCTCCACGCCAATACTGGTTGCGCCTAAACCATAAGAGCCGTTGCTGCTATATCTAGCGGCAACGAACCAAGTGGTCAGCGCCGCACTAGTGGCACAGAGGGAGGTTGACGAAGAGGCAGTGGCGACGACAGGACCAGCGGATGGCAAGCCAGATATTCCCCAACAGGGCCTGGTGCCGGCAAGGCAAGGCCCCCGGCAGAGTCTGACGCCATCGGGGCAGTGCCCGCGCAGTCAAGTGAAGTGGTGCAGAAGAAGAAGATGATGCAGCACCCGGTTTACTTTCTCAGCTCCCTCTTGCAGGGGGCTAGGTCGAGGTACTCCGGTGTGCAAAAATTGCTCTTCGGCCTCCTTATGGCCTCGAGGAAGCTGCATCATTACTTCCAAGCCCACGAGATCACTATCGTCACCCACCTCCCGTTGCAACGGATACTACACAACCCAGATGCGACCGGAAGGATTGTGGAATGGGCCTTGGAGTTGTCGAGCTTTGGGTTGAAGTTTGAAAGTACCTCGACAATCCAGAGCAGAGTCTTGGCGGAGTTCATTGTAGAATGGACCTCAACGCCCGACAAAGAACTCCAGGAGACCGCTCTCTCCGGCAAGGAGGCAGGCCGCAACTGGATCATGTACTTTGATGGGGCTTTCTCGCTGCAAGGCGCCGGTGCCGGTGTGCTGCTTGTCGCACCCACCGGAGAGCACCTCAAGTATGTGATCCAAATGCACTTTCCCAGGGAGATGTCCACAAACAACACTGCTGGTTACGAGGGGTTGCTTGCCGGTCTCAGGATCGTGGCAGACTTCGGGGTGAAGAAGCTCATCGTCAGGGGTGACTCGCAGCTTGTCGTCAAACAAGTCGACAAGGATTATCATAGTCTGTTGATGGAGGCCTACGTAGATGAGGTGAGGAAGCTGGAGGAGTGCTTCGATGGTATACAAGCGGAACACGTTCCCCGAGCAGAGAACGACATCGCTGACTACCTGTCGAAGCGCGCTGCATTCAAGCTACCTGTGGAACCAGGTACCTTTTTGCTCCGGTTAACTCAACCATCCGTCGAACCATCAACGGAGCAGAACAAGTGAAGGAAGTCAGGCCCCGGCAAGTACTTTCCCGCCGAGCACCCAGGGGCTGCCGGCAAGGGTGTTGCCGCGGATTCTAAGCCCGCCAAGGGGCAGCTACCTCCGGCGGGGCGCCAGGCCCTGGCCGTGGAGACGGCTGCCCCCATGACGGAAGAGATGCCTTTGGTCCTTGCCGTCGAGCCCCAGGCTCCAGCATGGGCACAACATACCGTCCATTTCCTCTAGACAGGGGAACTTCCTGAGGAGCAGGAAGAAGCCAAAAAATTAGCCCGTCGGCCTGCCTTGTACCAGTTCGTCGATGACGTCCTGTACAGGAGAAGACCGAACGGTGTGAAATTGAAGTGCATCCCCCGGGAGCAAGGACTGGAGCTGTTGGCAGAGATACATGGAGGCATATGTGCCTCCCACGTAGGGTCAAGGGCCCTTGCCGGCAAGGCATTCCGGCAGGGTTTCTTCTGGCCCACCGCCCTCCAGGATGCAACGACACTAGTAACCAAGTGTGAAGCATGTCAGTTCCATTCAAAGAAGCTTCATCAACCAGCTCAAGCCCTTCAAACAATCCCTCTCTCCTGGCCATTTTCGGTCTGGGGGCTCGACATACTGGGCCCCTTCCCCCGTGCTGTCGGGGGCTTTGAGTACTTGTATGTTGCAATCGGCAAGTTCACAAAGTGGCCGGAGGTGGAACCGGTGAGGAAGGTGACAGCACAGTCAGCCATCAAGTTCTTCAAGGGACTAGTCTGCCGTTTTGGTATGCCAAACAGTCATCACCGACAACGGCACGCAGTTCACAAGCCACACCTTCATGCAGTACATTCAATACCTCGGCAGCAAGGTCTGTTTTGCTTCCGTGGCACACCCCCGGAGCAACGGCCAAGCGGAGAGGGCGAATGCTGAAGTGTTGCGAGGCCTGAGAACGAAGACCTTTGATAGGCTGCACAAGAGCGGAAGGCGCTGGATTGATGAGTTGCCGGCGGTTCTTTGGTCGATCTGGACGATGCCAAATCGAGCCACCGGCCAGACACCCTTTGCCCTAGTATATGGGGCAGAGGCAGTTCTCCCCACAGAACTCATATACGGGTCACCTCGAGTGCTCGCTTATGATGAGCTTGAGCAAGAGCAGTTGCAGCAAGATGACGCAACGCTCCTTGAGGAAGATTGTCTACGGGCGGCTGTGAGAGTAGCACGCTACCAGCAAGCCTTGCGCCGCTACCATAGCCGCAAGGTTCATGCCCGAAGCTTTGAGGAAGGCGACCTTGTTCTTCGGCACGTTTAGTCGTCCAAGAATACCAACAAGTTGACGCCAAAGTGGGAAGGCCCTTATCGGGTAATACGAGCCACCTGGCCCGGTGCAGTCCGCCTGGAGACCGAAGATGCTGTCCCAGTGAGCAACTCCTGGAACATCGAGCATCTTCGCAAGTTTTACCCATAAGGCGCGGCTTGCCGGGCCCCCGACAAGCCACCTTTTGTACAAGCTTTGCCGGCAAGGCATATAACCGTCTGTACAAAGCCAGGCGCAGACCCTGAGCATAAATAAATGAAGCGCTGGCGCCCTAAGTTATAGCATGCATGCTAGGTTAAGTCTCTCCCTCGGTTAGGGTTGATAGTGCTTAGCGGCGACTAACCCCTAGCCTAGAGGTCGAGTGTGCGTCTTTCTATTCTCTTTGGTTCGCAGGGTACTTCTGCTGAGCCGCTTGGGAAAAGGAGAACGAACCGGCGCTCCGGCCCCGGCAGAGCAAGGTTGTCGGAGGCTGAAGATACAAGGATCCAACCATGGCCAGCCAGGGTTGCCGGGGGCTGCGGATTTAGATAAGTCTTTCATCTCCCTGTTATGCATTTCCGTATAGAACTGGGCCATATGAAACCTCATTTATGTTCCCAAAACAACAGTGCTCCCCCTTTCCTGTACCTGAGAGCTACCTCCTGGGTCGGAATTTGGTAGTAGTCGCGGTGGCGAGGAGATAAATGAGGGGCCTAACTCTACTTCGCCCATGCCTCCACCAAGAGCGCGAGAATGGTCGACCGAAGTGGGGGGATGGCAAGGCCTGTTGCCGGGCAACGATGTTTATCTTAAAAATAACAAGGACTCGTTCCTTGGCATGGGCCTCGCTCATGCACAAAAAGCCCGATAGGCACCCTTTTTATTAAAAACGTCCCATACAGGTACATTTCATATGGAAAGAAAAACATGAGCAAGGGGATTACAAGCTTTAAATCTAACAAGTGCCCGCAGGCTTACAAATTAAAAAGAGATAAAATGCCTGTAATCCTTTTATTGTCCCTCTCCTCAGAAGATGGGGCAAGACAGCAGAGGGCAAAAGAGGCGCCTAGGCGAGGTGCGAGTAGCAAAAGGCACGAAGAGAACATCTTGGTGCCGGGAAAGGAGCTGGAAGACGAGGCAGCGGGCCGGCAATACGCGACGAAGGCGTCGGTGCCCGCGTACTCTGAGTTGACGGCCACCACCCGCCTTCTTCGTCTTCTCCAGCCCTCCTACGCCAGCCGCCCAAGGAGATGACGGGGAGCACCCCGATGAAGAGCTTCGCGAGGATGGCCCTCGGCGGGGCGCGTGGCCGAGGGAGGGGCGGCGCGGTCAGTCAAAGTCGGAGTCGGCATCCTGCCGCTGGACTCCCTCGTCGCCGTTGTAGCAGTCCTCCTCGTCACTCCCGCTTGAGGAGGAATCTTCATCGTTGGAGGAGCTCTCCACACAGCACAAAGGGTGAGTGCCAAGATCTCCGAAGACCCTAACGGAGAGCAGGCCGCCCTCCATTAACTTGATGTAGGGGACGAGCCCCACCGTCGGGCTATGGATGCGGGCAAATGTCTTCCATCCGCGATGGAGATACATGACATGAGGAGCGGGGAAGTCGACGTCGACCTGTGTGCCACCGATCCCGCAGCCCCTCATGTGCAACCTGAGGGTCTGGGCGGATCGAACTCCATCTCCTCTGCGAAGGGGGTGGGAAGACGGAGACGACGATGCGGTGGCCGGCGCAGCCTGATGAAGAACTCGCGGGGCCTGTCCCCGACGTGACCCTCCATCGCGGGAGGCACCACTGGCGGAGGCACGGCCGCCGCGCCACCTCGTCCCCCTCTCCCCCGACCGCCGCGGCGACCTCGGCCATGCCCCCTCCCCCTTCCTCTTGTGGCTGGCTCCACTGCCACGGGCTCGTGGGAAGGAGGGACGCGCTGACGAGTAGCGACCCTCGCCGCCACCGTCGAAGGCCCAGCGCCTCCTCTCGCCATGGCAGGTGGAAGAAAGAAGCAAAGATGAAGGAGGATGATACTGAAGAATGTGGGATGGCGCCCTCCCTCTCCCTCTTTATAAAGGGGTGGGGTCGAGACTCGGCCACCCTAGTCAGCCAATCCAGCTGGCGGAAGCGCAGGGAATCAGGACCGACCCGCTGCCCCAATCAGCGACGGCCCGGTTTCCCGCCTCCACAGCTCGCCACCTGCATGAAGGACGTGTGGCGAACGTGCAGGGTTGAAAGGATGGGCGAGGCGACCGTTCCCCGCCCCGTGATCGGGGGGCGCGGGCGCCTTGAAGACTGCGACCCGAGTCCATCCAGTAAATGAGCCGCGCCTCCACGCCTCCCTCTTTTTATGGGGAAGGCGCGAGACGCCTCTTTACCATGATGTGACGCATGCATGCGGAAGCCGCCCCATGCATGCCGCCCATGTCACACATGCCCCCCACGTCGCGCCTTCAACGCGGGTCATGGGGAAGCGCAGCGGACGAAGAGTTACTGCGGTGAAAATCCGCCCCGCCTGCCCGCGCACCGTTCTGGGCCTAGCCCAACAACGTCTCGCGCTTATGTGTGGCCCAGGCCCGCGGGCTCCTGTCGGTGTGCAAAAGTAGGGCACACCTTTGTACCCCTTTACTTGTGTACGGGCAGTCGGGGCCGCGCGCCACGGCCACACTAAGCAGGGCAAAGGAGGGAAGCCGGAGAGAAGCCGAAGCACAAGATGGCCAATGCAACGCCAAGTCCAAGAACACAAGGGAACAGAGGGATGGAGCAGATTCCCCAGGCAAGACCCTTGCCGGGGGAGCCTCAGCGGCCCCGGCAAGACCCTTGCCGGGGCGGCTCACCCACACCAGCGGAGCGGGCCACCCTTGAGCCCACGGTTTCCAACACCATCAACCACGTTGGGCTAGGGCTCGGGAGGCACCTCCATGGTGGCATGCAGATCTTTGTGAAGACAAGGAATATTCGAGATCAGATGAGGATTGGAAGACAACGAATCTTGCCGAGGAAAGCCACAAGACCCCCGGCAAGCGCCTTGTCGGGGACGACTGGAACGCCACGGCAAGACCCTTGCCAGGCCCCCGGCAAGGCCCTTGCTGAGGGCGTCAGTGGGGCCACTGCCAGGCCTGCACCAATCAAGTCTCCATCGCCACTCACATGCAGCTGCCAGCCCAACCAGCTGGGCAGGCACCTGCGTGGCAACGAGCGGCTTCCGAGCCAACTCAGCAAGCACCTGCGTGGTGGCATGCAGATCTTTGTGAAGACCCTACCACCGCGCCACCTCAGCTGCCTACCTGCCTACATGGCGCCGCATGCACCGCTAGCCTGGGCGCGTGTCGAAGCAAGGCGAGGCGGCAATAAAGCTAGGGGACACCTAAGCTACGCATTAAATGCATCTTGTCCTGTAACACGGGAGATAAGCTCGCAGTACTGTAGGCCTTTCCACCTCATGTGTGCCACTGTGGCAGCCCCTTTCGACTATAAAAGGAGGCCCATAGCGTACTGGAGAGGGATTCGGCTCTTTTGAACTACGCAGCCAGCATAGCTAGTTTGAGACCTCAAGAACTCTCTCAAATACATAGCAAAGCAGGAGTAGGGTATTACGCATCCTCGCAGCCCGAACCTGGGTAAACGATCCTTGTGTTGACTCCTAATCCTGCTCTTCTCACAACCCTGCGCCCCGGCAACCGTAGTAGGGATTCCTGTGATCCCATAGGTGTCGTTTCCCACCGACACTGATCGAGCGATTCCTTCGCTACTGCTACTAACTGAAGCCGGTCGATTCTGCCTCTAGATGAACAGTGA
>NC_057814.1:529146577-529155077 GCF_018294505.1 Triticum aestivum | reverse complement strand
TGAACAGGACCCCGTGGTGTTGCCTCTGGATGAACAGGACCCCGATCGATCGAGTTTGTTGGGGCTGGATGAACAGGAACCCGTGGAGGGCTGGATGAACAGGACCACCCCGTGGAGGGCTGGATGAATAGTAGACGATGGAGGGCTGGATGAACAGTAGCTCGTGGAGGGTTTGCTGAACAGGAGCCCGTGGAGAGGGCTGATTGAACAGTAGCCGGTGGAGTAGCGCACGGTGGAGGCTGGATGAACAAGAGCCTGTGGATGAACATCCGCAGGTGGAGGCTGGAGGAGGTCGACGGTGGATGAACAGTAGCCCGTGGAGGCTGGAGGGGGTCGACGGTGGAGATGAACAGTATCCTGTGGAGTCCCGTTTTGCGGTACGCCACACCCCTCCCGATGAACAAGACCCCTGTTTCGACCGTAGCGCTCCAACACAAGTCTGTTTCCTCCGTTTTGCGGTACGCCACACCCCTCCCGATCAACAGGACCCCCGTTTCGACCGTAGGAGGTCCGTTTCCTCCGTTTTGCGGTACGCCAGACCCCTCCCGATGAACAGGATCCCGTTTCGAACATGGCCGGTGGAACACAAGGCCGTTTCCTCCGTTCTGTGGTACGCCAGGCCTCGTTTCCATCGGCTGTTCCGTCCAAGCCGGTTGGCTCCCACGCGCTCCGTTGCCTCCCGATGAACAGGACGCATTCCGTTGCCTCCCCATGAACACAACGACGACGTTGTTTCTCCGTTCTGACCCAGCCATGTACACGAGCCCTGGCCATAGGTATGCGCGAGTAGGCGTTCGAGACCCCGCCTGTATGTACGTACGTGGCCGTATTTTCTTTCTTGCACCCTGGCCGTTGTACGTACGTGTACATGCTACGTGCGTGCCTCTACTACGACATGTGCGCGCCTCTACATCGACCAGTATGTACATACACGTTCGCGACCAGAATGACAACGCTACGTACGCTTCGACCAGGTGGGTCCCGACTGTCAGGCACTTCCTTGCATGCGAAGATGTAGCTGGTGGGTCCCAGCAGTTAGAGGGGTGAATCGTTTATTTGCCCGGACGAACTTCCTTGCGTGCGAAGATGTAGCTGGTAGGTCCCAGCAGTCAGGGGGGAAACGTTTTTTCACGAAATACGGTTGCCCGTCCGGTGGGTCCCTGCTATCAGGTGGAGGAATCATTATTTTCCGCGTAATAAGGAGGCACTTCCTTGCTACGGCCGTGGAGCCAGCAGTCAGCCTCTCCACGTACAGTCCACGTCCGATGGAAGCCGTTCCTTGACCACGTTGACCACGCTGTGCCGAGAGCACCAAGGCGGTGGACGACGGCGAGGCCTAGGAAGGCGATGACGCGGAGATGGGGAAGACGCGGCAGTGGATGCCCACGCGTAGAGGAGTATGAGGGTTCACTGGTTAGCTGCAGTGTGAGGCTGCCGTCGCCGCAGAATAACAGGGGTTGTGGGTGGGTAGAGGGATGACCTGGCCAGCGGTGGGAGTAGTAGGGGCGGTGAGCCCTCCGCGGCATCGTAGCCGTCCACGGGAGGCAGGATCACGAGGCACGACCGACGCTGGTTTGGGCGGCTGGAGCAAGAAGACCAGAGGTTGAAGAAGCACTACGGCCGTTGGATGGACATCATACGGTCACTGGAGCTAGAATCATGCACATTGACAAAGTTGACAAAGCCCTCCGTCCCCGTCAACTTAGTAGGCCCACAAGTCAGCCTGCCACTATACTGGGTCCCAGCTAGCAGGGGGGTATTCATTTTTTTGTGCGTAATAAGGACGCACTTCCTTGCGTGCGAAGATATAACTAGTGGGTCCGAGCTATCAGCGGCGGTAACATTTTTTTCGCGAAATACAGAGGCCGTTTCGGTGGGTCCCAGATGTCAGGTGGAGGAATCATTATTTTGCGCGTAATAAGGAGGCATTTCCTTTCATGCGGCCGTGGACCCAGCTGTCAGCCTCTCCACGTACAGTCCACTTCAGATGCATGTCGGTCGTTGACCACGTTGACCAGGCCGCACCGAGAGCACCAGGGCAGTGGACGACTGCGAGGCCTAGGAAGGGAACAACACGGAGCTAGGGAAGACTCGGCAGTTGTTTCCCACGCGGAGGAGTATGAGGGTTTACAAGTTCGTCTGCTATCCCCAGAGAATAACAACATGTGTGGGTGAGCAGAGGGATGGCTAGGCCAGCGATGGGAGTACGGTGGGGCGGTGAGGCCTGCGCGGCAGCACAGCCGCCCGCGGGGAGGAGGGAGCAGGCAGTCCCGCCGGTGCTTGTTTGAGTGGCTGGAGCAGGAAGAGCAGAGATTGAAGAAGCACGACGGCCGTTGGATGGACATCCAACAGTCACTGCTTGTGCGTCAACCTTTTTTTAGGAAAGCCTCAAATATGTGGAAAATAGCATACAGCCCATCTGCCATTATTTCTAATAATTTACAGCCCATTTGCTAATTCTTAAGTTTTTTTGAGTCCATATTCTTTTTGTTAGCATTACAACCCATTTTGTGGCCACGGTTAAAAAATTATACGAAATTTTGCATATTTCGGTGCGGTCCGAACTGTTTTTAATCCCGAAATTTCGAGTCACATTCAAACTGATTTTAAAAAGAAATGTATATCAATATAAAATCCTACAAATTGTCCACGCATAAAAATCAATGCAATTTAAAATCTCAAAATGAAAAAAAAGAAATTTGAAACTAATTGCCGGTTTGATGTGTTTTAAAAATGTACAACACATTTCTCATTACTGATAGGCCATTTTCTCGACCAGCCGAATGAAGCTCTCCTCATCTTGAAAGATTTCCAGCCCAACAGGCCTAACAAAGCGACTTACTTGGCAAATCACAAAAAAACTGGGTTGTGGCCGTCGACCCAGCTGCGGCCGTGGACCCAGCTGTCAGCCTCTCCACGTACAGTACTCTTCTGATGGAAGTCGGTCATTGACCACATTGACCACGCCGCGCCGAGAGCACCAAGGCGGTGGACGACGGCGAGGCCTAGGAAGGGGACGACGCGGAGCTGGGGAAGACACCGCAGTTGATGCCCACACGGAGAGGTGTACGAGGGTTCATTGGTTCGGTTGCGGTGTGAGGCTGCCGTCGCCACAGAATAACAAGGGGTGTGGGTGAGTAGAGGGATGGCCTGGCCAGCGGTGGGAGTAGTATGGGGGCGGTGAGGCCTCCGCGGCAGCACAGCCGGCCACAGGAGGCAGGAGCAGGTGGCACGACCGGTGCTGCTTTGGGCGGCTGGAGCAAGAAGACCAGAGGTTGCAGAAGCACTATCGCCATTGGATGGACATTGTACGGTCACTGGAGCTAGAATCGTTCATATTGACTAAGTTGACAAAGCCCTCCATCCCCGTCAACTTATTAGGCCCACAAGTCAGCCACCCACTATGGTGGGTCCCAGCTAGCAGGGGTATTCATTTTTTTTGTGCGTAATAAGGAGGCACTTCCTTGCGTGCAGAGATATAGCTGGTGGGTCCGACCTGTCAGCGGGGAGAATGTTTTTTTGCAAAATACAGAAGCCCTTCCCATGGGTCCTAGCTGTCAGGTGGAGGACTCATTATTTTGTGCATAATAAGGAGGCATTTCCTTGCATGCGGCCGTGGACCCAGCTGTCAGCCTTTCCATGTACAGTCCACTTCTGATGGATATTGTTCATTGACCACGTTGACCAGGCAGCGCCGAGAGCACCAGGGCAGTGGACGACGGCGAGGCTTAGGATGGGAACGACACGGAGCCAGGGAAGACTCAGCAGTTGTTTCCCACACGGAGGAGTACGAGGGTTTACTGGTTCGTCTACCGTCCCCGGAGAATAACAGCAGGTGTGGGTGAGTAGAGGGATGGCTAGGCCAGCGATGGGAGTACGGTGGGGCAGTGAGGCCTGCGCGGCAGCATAGCCAGCCGCGGGAGGAGGGAGCAGGCAGTCCCGCCAGCGCTTGTTTGAGCGGCTGGAGCAGGAAGAGCAGAGATTGAAGAAGCACGACAGCCGTTGGATGGACATCCAACAGTCACTGCTCTCGCGTGCATTATTTCTAATAATGTACAACCCATTTTCTAATTCTTACGAATTTTTTTGGAGCCCATCTTCTTTTTGTTAGCATTACACCCCATATTGTGGCCACGGTTAAAAAGTATACGAAATTTTGCATATTTCGGTGCGGTCAACTATTTTTAATCCCAAAATATCGATTCACATTCAAACTATTTTGAAAAATAATTTATATAAATATAAAATCCAAATAATTGTCCACGCATAAAAATCAATGGAATTTAAAATCTTGTAATGAAAAAATTGAAACTAATTCCCGGTTTGATGTGTTTTAAAAATGTACAGCCCATTTCTGGGCAAACCGAATGAAACTCTCCTCGTCTTGAAAGATTTGCAGCCCAGCAGGGCTGATAAAGCAAGTAGGCCTCGTTTGGGTATTTCTTAAAAAATAGAACCGGGCTAGCCATTTTCAGCAAGAAAAAAACACAACTGGGCTCATGATGTGGTAAACATAAATAAAACCTTGGCTAGATGGGCCACAACCCCCGCACAGCCCCGTTGTTACCCTGATCCGTCGCTAAAACTAGTATAAATAACAACTGCTTGTTCCTCAAAAAAACCTGCGTGACCTGCTGGGTCCGTGATGTCAGCCGCTCGTAGTGTAATTCTCTCGTTTATTGACTACGTTGACAATGGCATGAGCCCTAGATGTCCAACCATTAGGAGGAACCATATTTTTTGGCTTGTAATATAGAGGCACTTGCTTGCATACTGCCATGACACTGGTGGGTCCCTACTGTCATCCTCTCCATGTACAGTCATCTCCTTGCTCCTCTCGGTTGTTGACGACGTTGACAACGCAAGAGGGCGGCGCACTGCGCACGGCGAGCGAACCAAGGCCGCAAGGCGGAGGACGACGGCGAAGCCTCAGACGGAACGAATAGGAGCCGTGTGGAAGATGCGCCGGTCTAGTCACAAGCAGAGGGGAGTACGAGGGTTGACTGGTTTGGGTGCGGGTGCATGTTGGGGCTGACGTCGCCGGAGAATAACAAGATGTGTGGGGGAATAGAGGGAGGGACTAGCCAACGTTGGAGGGTACGTACGGTAGGGCGGCGGAGGCGCAGCCAGCCATGGGAGGCGGGAGCAGGCAGAGCCGGCGGGGTGGATTGGTTTGGGTGGCTGGAGGAAGAAGAAGACAAGAGATAGAAGATACACGACAGATGTTGGATGTCAATCCAATGGCTGGTAGGCAGAATCGTTTGTTGACTGGCTTGTAAGTTGACACCACATAGGATAGGCTATTTCCTCGCGGGTCCCAAATGTCAGAATCCAAATATGTCACGGTCATGCAGCCTTTCCTATGAAAATTTACAGCCCATTTGATGTGCTAGTTCAAAATAAGTTTGTGGGTGCTGGTGGGGGCTAATCACTTGGCTTCTGTAATGCACAGTGAGCTCAAGCAGCCGGCGAGAGTGATGTTATTTCCTTGGATGGGATTTGTTTGTTGTTACAATATTTCACTCTAAATTAAACGACTGGCAAGCCATTTGCCTTGCTTCAAAGAAAATCTGACAGTCACAGCCGAGTTGAAAAGGGCAAGAACATCTACCTCCAGCTTACAAACTGTACAAAAGCACGAGGGTTAATTGTTCATCAGGTTTACGAAAAAACCCAGGTTGAAAAGGGCAACAACATCTAACTCCAGCACTGTTTTCGGCAGTCACAGTCAAATGGATCGGTCAGGTCCATAGAATGAACATCCTGGGTCGTAAAATTTACTGGATTATGACCACAATATGTTGTAAATAGAAGCCCGACATGTTCAGAAGCTCTTTTGCCAACCTGAAACTCCTTTTTCTGCTCTTCCACATACCCATCCGTCAAAACCATGCTGCTGATAAACTTAAGCCTGATGGACAATAGTAACCTCGCATTCAGCAGGAAGAATGTGACAAATCTAATGTTTGCACGGTTGGCTACATATCGTTCTAGCGTTATTGTCTTCAATCGAATCTCATGAGAAGTGAGAAAATCCCGATGCTTACGAATCCACCGATTGGTTATAACTTTCTTACCCCGTCCTATTACCTAAATAGACATGAAGATTGAAAACAGTTAAGGTCTAAAAAAAGAGTGTCGAAAGAGCAACAGCTGAACGGTTAATTCTAGTACACTATATCCGGGCTTCCAATGTGCGTGAAATTATCACCTTTATATACAACTTCTCCAGACATGGAAAGCATTGCAGCAAGCCAATAATCTTGTTCAGATCAAAACTATTCATTTGGATATATAACATCTTGACATAATCCAGCACCATTGATAGGCCATCCATGGAGAAACTCTTCATTGAGCATAGAACATAATATTAGTACAAAATGTGTACTCCAAGATGACATATAACTTATGCGCAGAAATTTAAAATGCAGCTTATGGTTACAAGTGTAGATAATAATGTAAAGTACCTGAAGAACTGTGGAGCCAAACACCATATTGAAATGAGCACAGAGATCATGTATTACACCCAAGGTCTCCAGTTTAGGCGCAAAGAGGACGGTTATTTGCAACGGTGAATAACTAGAATCAAGGATCAACCTTTGAAGTGAAGGGGCATCTTGGATGATGAGCTGCCTTCCGTCAAAAGAAATTCCAATTCTTACAAGGTTAGGCGACTTTCTTTGGAGACAACTGATTCTAACTGTGAAAACAAGCACCAAGCACTCCAAGGCAGGGCAACTGGAGTGGATGATGCTGTGCAATGAGTCCTCCGATATACGAACCCGCACAAGTGAAAGTTTCTTGAGAAATGGGAGTCAAAGGTTTAGTACCAGATTGTCTGGTAGGTGGCACAGCGCAAAGGTGGCGGTGTGGAGAGAGGAGGAAAACCGCGAGATGGACATCGGTGCTGAGGGCACAGGTAGATGGCGTTCGGTATCTAGTAGGTGATTTCCAGCGGAATAGTAGAACTCAAGCAGCTGTAGTTCTGTGAAGTCAGGGGATTTAATTAAGGCGTCCACCGTGCAGGGCATGGTATGCTTGCTCAGGTAGCATGACGGGATGTAGAGGCTTTGAACGGAGCCCTGGTGGGAGGAGATGATGGCTCTGGGGATTTCAAAATCATTGAAGAGAGTTAGCTGACGACAGTCGAGATTAAGGGGCACGGCACGCCATAGAGGGCGCCACCGAATTGAGAGGACTTGGGTGCGGCAGCAATCCTTGGTGGGGAGAAGCGAGATGTTCTCCCCAAGGACGGCGTCCGGGAGATCGTTGATGCGGTCCACCTGAGATTCTACGGATTCCTGGGATCCGGTGGGAGCGGGGTCGCTGCTTCCCCCCGCGCTGCCGGGTGCGGGATCTACAACAGGCGTCGCCGCTGGCGGGAGCCTCATCTTCTTGGCACTGGGGTCAGCCGACTCCATTTTCCTCGAGGGTGTCGCATCACGCTCACGGATTTTAGTAGAGTAACGAATGACGAGCCTAGTTGTAGTGCGAGTGAAGAAGAAGGGGAGCTAGGGTTTTTCTATAGTAGTGAGGCAGAAGGGGAGCTGGGGTTTTCTGTAGGAGTGAGGTGAGCAATTTGGGGGTACGTGTGGAGCAAGCTGACGTGAGGTGGGTGGGAGTGAGGAGGAAGAAGAACACCCAGGTTTTTTTGGGGGGCGGTGTGCTGGGTGTTGGTAGCGCCTCTCATTCAGTAAATATATGGACTTTTGAATTGATTTTACTATTTACTAGGGTGGATGGGCTGTTTTGTCTTGGGCCCAGAGAAACAATTAGTACTAGTACAGTGGAGACACTCTACAGCTACCCAGAAAAACAATTACTACTAGTACAGTGGATACAATACCGCTTCTAGCTCCTCCTAGGTCATCGAAACGTCTCCCTCTACTGAATGCCATTATACTTTTGTTCACCGACATGTGGGCCATGCAGCGCGCGGGCCCAAATGCCATCTGCCAAATTAGAAGGCAGTATGCAGGCGCAGAGTCACCCCGGTCGTAGCGCGGCAATAATGAGCCATCGTATCACAAAACCCCACCTCCCCGCAGTCTAAGTTTGACGGCTGAAGCAACCATCATTTCACTCTTCGCTGAATCCCCTTCTCCCCCACCGTCTTCAAGAAAGGCAACACTCGCATCTGCCACTGTTCTTCTCTCCCAACGAAGGGAAGGTAAGCGGATCCGTGATGTTGGTATATTTTCGTTCAGAGAAAAAAAAATAACTTTTGCAAAGCAGTAACCGATCCTCACTCTCTTTTTTGTGTCATTGCGATTGTGTTTTCCTTTCAGTGGTCTCCTAGTATTCGTCATTTTCATGATGGACCAAGGAGAACCAGGCAAAGATCTGCTGATATTGGAGCAGATGCGGGAGGCTGATCCCCACGAGACAAAGAGCTCCAAGAAGATGGAGGCAGCCACCGAGCCGACCCCAGATACGCTCACGGCCACTACTGAGATGGTCAATGCCCTGTTCGAGGTTACATCCCCCATGGCACTGCAGG
>NC_057814.1:529096813-529146330 GCF_018294505.1 Triticum aestivum | reverse complement strand
GTTGCCCAAGGTGATTTTCTTCTTTGCCGATCTTGATTGTGGTTTTTCATCTAAGTATGTGGTGATGAATAACGCAAAATTTTATTAGCTTCGATGCCATGCTATACATAGTGGTTTAAATAGCTTGTGTTTCTTATACTGGAAAGTAATTCAGAATTTGTTTCTGTTCCAGTTAGAGCCCTGATGTAGACAAGGATTGTGTGGTTGTACATGTCACTCGCTGTGAGGCGGATGACCTGAATATACGCACTGGGAAAACAGAGTTTTTAGGCTGTTGGATCCTGGAAGCCATTTGCGCTTATACCAATGAAGAGTTGTATTCCAGCCTCACTGTTGCCAGGCGTGTTGTCCAGGGTGTACTGAAGCACAAGAAGTTCAAAGCTACTCCTTCGTTTGTGAGGCATACTATTCTTGTCAAGCTTACGCGGGAAGATGACGTGGCATGCCTCCACAAACAAGTTTATGAGTGGCAAGGCCACAAGGTTGTCTTCATGAAGGTTCACAGGATTGAGCTGCTGCCGGACGTCCTCGATGATGTTCATGGCAAGGTCCGTCTTGTGTCCACCCCAAATTAGATCGAGGCATGAAATAGTTGCCCCAGCTAGTGTTTAATAGTAGTTTGGATTGTGTCTAATTATCCGAACCTTGCCTGTTATCGAGCCCTCTGGGGCTAGTACTCTGTTTGAATCCGTCTATGGGAACTTCTGCTACTTTTGTGTGCCCGTGAATTATGTGAGAACCATCGTAATTTTTGCCGAAACAGATGCGTCCTCACTACTTTTTCATGAATATGGCATGGTAAGACATAAGTTGTCACGGTTTATCATACGAGCAGTGTGTGTTTTGATGAAATAGAGTACTCGTGCGAGAACTGTGCGCTGACGTATACACAAGTACTTGTAAACACTGTTGGTGCTACCCCACTTGTAAGCAGTTGTGCAAAACACGGCACATTGGCTCAGCTCGCTTCAACACTAGGCTATCGACCAGCTAACAATCAACAATCTGCTATCTGACATATAAGCAACTATGTATCTTGTTACAGTGGTTCATGCAGTTAACTGAGGCCACAATGTAAATTCCAAACGTTCACACGCTAGTCCAGCGTTCATGTGGAACACTCACATTAAACTCGGCTTCATAAAAAACTTGAAAAGCATAAGTTAAGCAATTTTATACATCTCAATGATTCATAGAACATAACAAACATATACTAGTTCATAGAAAAAGACAAAGTTGTGAGAAGGTTTAAAAATCAGGAAAAAACAAGCAAGGCTTCTCTGAGCAAAGGGCCTCTCGGCAGGCTTAAATTTCCTGGAGTTCACTCTGGTTTTTTCTTGTTGCCACCATCCAGGGTTAGGTTCTCTCATTCCAGAATAACCAATTACAATTGTGTTCTCAGCTGGAATGCTGAACTGAACAATGTAGTGTACTGACCAGCTGAAAGTCTTGTGCATTCCACTAAATTTAAGCACCAATATTTGCAGAAATAAGCAGACCACAATGCCTCTTGCCCGCGCACCTATCCAAAAAACCGCAGTGCAGCCGTGCCAGCTAGTCCTCGGTCCATGGATGAACTTGTAGAAAGTGCATTCCGGACTAGGATGCAGTTGATTTTGCTCGTCTCTACACTGCAATCAGGAAGTAAAACGTACGAATCAACTTCTTTTATATTGCGTTGGTCATTCTACCTAGTAACTACCAATGTAGGAATACCTGGAAGACGGGTGGTTAGACGACGACAACGAGGGATAGCCATCTCATTTTGCGAAGTTCTACTAAAATTGAGGTGTGTGCTTTTGATTGCGCGGATAGAAAGGATACGGAGACAGGCATCCCGAAACGATATGGAGACAGACATCCCTGTTTGCGCAAATACGAAATACGGTTATTTAAACAGTGACAGATATTTGCAGTGGCGTATGATTAACAGCAGCATCTATTGTGTTATAATTGGCACTAGATTGACAGTATGAAAGTGTCCTTAAGTAAGTAGCATCACATCACATCAACACTGCCACTAGATTAACATGCAGAACAATAGCATTAGTATTACTGTCATGAGAGTAGCACATGGTCAGTAAATGTGCAATCAAATTTGTGCAGTTCCACTGGGATGAAGCAATGTTAGCGGTGTGAGATTTAAGTGTAACTGCAAAAACACAATTCATGGGAAATAAAGCAAGACAGAAGCACTTCATAAAATGGTTGTGGCATTGCTTCAATTTATCGACGGCACTAGACCATTACTTATAGTGACATTAGGTGGCATTGCTTAATGCTTCATGTAATTTTACATTACCGGTAGCGATATGGGCGTAGGGACATCAAGGGCATAAAGTGGTGAGGCAGATGTGGTTGCCGAGAGCGGCAAACACTTAGGTAGCATGTCTGCATTTGTGCCATTTTTTATCTCCTCGGCGACATTTTCCTATGTGAGCACAGGAAATCTAGACCTGCTCATTCTCATTTGCGTTGTCCCCCAACACCCGTCACTTTCTTTCCTTTTTCAACCAAGAGATAGGTCCACTTCCCCCCACCCTTCGCCATCCACCATGCTTTCTTCGTCTTTTCAACCAAGAGACCGGTTGGGTAGCCAGTATCTACTACTTTCCCCCGTTTCCTCTTAGAACCAAGTCCTAGATTCATGCTACAGCTTTCCCACTTTCTTCCCTGTTTGAACCAACTCTTAGATTCGACTGTATGAACTAGCATTACCTCTAATAATAGTAAAAGTCTAGGTGGCTTTCGAACAGCAGACGGAAGTAGAAAAAGATCCACACGAAGCCAAGTGGGGAGCTGGGGCAGTAGAGCAAGCCAGGTTTCGAAGGAATATATACCTGAGGGCCGTCGGCATGTGGCAAAGATGGCGTCGGGAGGCCGCATCTTGGCCACAATACCGTAGGGAGGAAGAAGGGGTCGGAGGCCCTCTGGAGCCGGCGCTCTCTCAGAGAGAACGGCATGGCCGCCGATCGGGACGCGCGGGTAGCCGTTGGTCTCCTCCCTCGCCGCCGACGACAGCGTGAACGATGCACCTACACCCCTGCCCCGGTCGAGGTTGTCCGGCCGGATTTGTGACGAGCCGTGAGCTGAGAGAGAGTGTGACCACCTATGTCTTGCTTAGATCTGGAGACCATGAGAGAGTGAACGAGAGGAACCCTAGTAAATCAAGCGCTAAGGCTCCTGCTTATATATATAGTGGAGTGATTTTGTTGTACCAGCTTGAAAAATGCGCTCCTATGTGTACCCGCGAGTGGGTGTGAGAGAACTAGTGCGTGCGTCCACCGCATCTCTTCGTGAGAGTACAATATACTATGCCCAAAGAACGTTCGCCACAAGAGTAATAGTATAAGTGTATGACGTGTGAGCTAAAATAAAATGTGCGTGACGTCTTTTGTTTTTTAGAAGTTCTGAGGGTAGGGTGTGAAGAGCACATATGTGTGTGACGTCTACCTGCAGATAGACGGTGGGTGTGAGAGGACTCGGGAGGGTGCGTGCGTGTGAGAGAGAGGGGGCCACGTATCAATGCAATGCATGTGTCCATAATTCATTATCCGACAAACGTTCGCCACAAGCCTTTTCCTGACGAACGCCATAAGAACCGTTAGATCGGCATCCGACAGTGTCAGTTTTGCCATGTCATTTAACAGAACAGCCACTCCTCCTACACACAAATCTTCCACGTGAGTTTTAGCAACTGCCTTATGCTCCCTCCGTTCCAAAATGCAGTGCATATAGCTTTATTGAAAATTCGAACCTCGCAAACTTTTAACGACTTTTCGTGTACCAAATTGCACATGTAGAATACCCTGTATATATCATTTCATTCATCTTCGAGAGGTAACTATAAAGAAGGGGGAGGAGTTTACAAAGAAAGACCATTGTATCACCTGCAGCAATTTCAGCCATCCTTTGGTGTGGAAGAATATCATAGGACATCTATATGACATGATTTTTATAGGATTTTTTCCTTTAGAGCCAATTGGTTCATAGTAATAGATTCATATACTCCACATTTCAAAGGAAATAAACATGATATCATTTCTATAGCTTTAGAGCCACTTGGTTCATATGAATGGATTCCTATACTCCCATAATTTCAATGGAAAATAAACATTAGCGTATATTCAATAGAAAAGTTCCTATGATATGAACCAAATTACATCTCTTTTCTAATCCCTCCTCATAGGAATTGAGATACATGTCATCTCTAGATTCAATAGAAAGTTCCTATGATATGAACCAAATGACATCTCTTTTCCAATCCCTACTCATAGGAATTGAGATACTCCATGTCATCTCTTTCCCTACAACTTCCATGTATACATCTTCTATTCCTAAATAGCTAGTACAACCCACTAGTAGCTTTTTTCCAACACATGCAACTATGGCACAAGAACTATATAGTGTGCGAATAACTTGAAAGATGGTCACTGGATGAAGCTAATCTGACAGTGCAGAGATGGCAAATCCGAGCACTACTGGCCATTGGATATCATCAACATTCCACCAGATCTGCCACATGTACAATTTAGAACACTCCATGGTTGAACTTAAGCATAATACACAAACCTCGAAACACAAGCACTTCTCCTTTGTTCTAGAATCTTCCGTATCATAATTAATTTTTTTCTAAATGAATTGCCATTATTTGTTTTTTACTTTATGCTTTACAATGCACAACCCCATGAATCTTAACATTTTTATAAAACTAATTGATTTTGAATGAGATGAACTATAAGAACTAAACGAACATCTACATCATGCATATATGACTCAAAGCTTTACATGCTATAGTGTGCATTTATTCATAATTTGGTTTCGAAATCTCATGCGTCCAATGCATGTGTACCTTACTAGTTTTGAGTAGTGTAGCAAATTTCACGTGGCCCCGGGTATATCAAAATGTAGGGCCCATGCATCATTGCCTTTCGGTCGAACCTACGTCCACAATGTTTTGTACGTACTATATCTCCACTGGTCCCCGAACCCAAAATGCTGCCTCGTTCCCCTAAAACCAAGCGGCCCACACATATTTAAGGCGTCGACTCGAACTCAATCCCTCTCCCATTTACTACGACGTGGCCCTGCACACCGTAGTACTCCTACAAACCCTACCGCCACACGCATCATCGGTTTTCTTCAAGAGGACGAGGGAGAAGCCGATTTGTAGTGGAGGCGCTTTAAAAAATGATCTGTAGTGGAGACCCCTACCCTAGGGTGCCCTAGGTAGCTGCCGCACACATCATTGGTTTTCTCTTTTCTTTATGCTCTTGTGCCCTAGAGTGAAATGATGGTTGCTTCGTCCGTCGAGCTTAATGCGGGAAAGGTGGGGCTTTGTGATTTGACCCCTCATCGCTCATTTTCTACTACTGCAGCGCTACGACTGGGGTGCCTCCAATTCCAACCGCTGCTCCGAACTATAATTTGGTGCATCGCACATGGAACAAGATAGTGGATGAGCCACATGTCGGCCAAAGGGGTCCTGTTAAGGGGCTGTTTGGTTTGAGACTAAGTTTGCCAAAGCTTGCCACACCTAAGGTTAGGCAAGTTTGACCAACTTAGGTGTGTGTTTGGTTCAAGCCACATCTTAGGCAAGCCACACTATGGTCCCACATCACATACACACAAAAAGTGTGGCAAGATTCCCTTAGGCTTGCCAACTTGTGGCTCTCTTTCTGAAGAACTAACCTTAGGCAAGTTTGGCAAACATTGTATGTCAAAGTGTGGCACTCCTAGGCGTAGAACCAAACATCCCCTAAGTGTGTCGCCATTTCGTGTGCGGACTGACCCTGCTTGAGTCGCTACGCCAACACAACAGGTGCAGCCTACCACTTGGTTTTGCTCCTTGGTGAATCCCGACTATATTGATCTAAAAAGATACGTACTGAACTACCCTCTCCGTCCCATTTTTTAGGCGTCTCGGTTTATAGGGCGTGCACGTAGTTCTAGGTCATCCATTTGACTAACTAAATATGAGTTACTATGTCACAAAAAGTATATCATTGGATTATTAAGCGGATGTAGTTTCTAAACATATCCTGTTCATCACATATATAGCGAGTTAAATTCTCAACCTAGAACGACGTGCATGCCATGTAAACCGATATGGAGGAAGTATAGTAGTAAAAATGAGGTGATTTTACCGAGCGATCGGCGGGGGAGCATGGCATGTCATGCGGTCCCACGTGTCATGATGTACCAAGGCGATGCGCGTGTCCCTCTTCAGGCAGAAGCAATACTACGTGGTTTGAGATGATGGCGAACTGACGTGTGAAATAATGGTTGCTTCGTCCGTCTGGGAAGGTGCGGCATTGTGATTTGACGTCTCATTGCTCATTACTACTACTACTGGGGCGGTACGACTAGGGTGCGTCCCCCCTGCTGTTCTGCACTATTATTTGGTGCTTGACACATCGACCGGTTGCTATATGTCCCACATGTCGGCGACAGGAAGTACAGAATTCATGAAAGCGAGCGTCGACGGAGGAGTACAAGACACGGCTTGGGTTTTTTCTGCTTCGCGTGATCCATCGATACAAACCCGGACTAAAAAAAGGCAAGGGCGGGTCTTTTCCTGCACGGCAGGAAGGGGAGTTTGGCATAGTCTATTCGAGGCAAGGAGGCAGGAAGGGAAACAAGCAAATAAAGGTTGAGCGACTTAGTTTTGGGAAAATCTTATTTTACGGAGTACGTACCCACTAGGGTTTATAGGACTCATCTAAAAAACATTCGTTTTTCCGTTTTATAAGTCTCATTTCTACTACTAGTCGTAGTACCATCACATGTTGGATTTCGAGGTGCGTTAGATCACCCCATGCAAGCAGTGTCAAGAGAAAACTCACCAATGCATGTAGAAGTTCATGGAAATTTAGTGGTCATTCATGCATTCGTTCTAATTAATGCCTCGGTAAACATAACTTCTTGAGAAAAATGAGCGTACTAATTACTTGTGCAAACTAGGAGTACGAAATTAATTCGACCACTCACCGTCTACCTTGTTGGAGAGATTTTGAAATTGAGCCATAAACTGGAAAGGAGGGAGTACTAACTTTTGTCTCGATTACTATTTGTGTCCTTGTATAGACGCAAAATGTATTTTTTTTATAGTGGCCTTGTATAAGTAAATGGAGGGAGTACTGAAGGACATATATATTCCAAACAATATGATAACCTCTTTAACCAAGGTAGTAGGGACGAGGAGTAAACGGAGGGAGTAGTAAAATTTTCTCCTCGTCCTGCGAGCCACCGCGCGCATGGGCGAGGGAGCGGGCGTAAGGCGTACAGTACTACTACTAGTAAGGAAGCTTCACCTCATCCTGCGAGCCACCACGCCCGTGGGCGGGGGAGACATCATACTAACCAAGATTCTCCTCGTTTTGCGAGTTGACGGGACACATCAAAAGTACTCCAGTGTATAGAGCCTTGCCTCTAAGGTAGGCCCCACATGGCTTGCCTGTTTTTTAACATAACGCGTGAAGTCGCAATTTGTTTGTTCACTCGTGGTAGACGATCCTCCCTCCATCAAGTGGACAACCAGTACACGTGTCAAATTACCACGTGGGCTGCCTTTTCGTACAGAAATGAGCTCCACCGTGTACCCATGCGGGTGTGGTTGGGAAAGAGACAGGAGTACGTGCACCGTGTCTGCACCTCTTCTCTTCGTGCACGTCCCCCACCTACGTGGGTGTGTGTGAGAGATACAAACCTAGACAAATAGCTTATGCAGAATAACTACTCTTCGTAAGCCATTGTAAGAGTGGACAAAATGGTGAAGGAGGAGATAGGGGAGCGGCCGGGGTGTGCGATTCCTGGCCAGCATTTGGCCTCGTTTAAATAGGAGATTAAATAGACGGCGGACGGGAGGAGCTCGGCCGGTGTTGCGTTTAATGCCGGCCCGGTCAAGAACGGACGTGTGTCCAGAGTGGGTTTCTCGGCTTCCACACGGGCGGGTTTCATGGAGGCGTTTGAATGCGGCAAGGAGGCGTGTTCAGCTGGGCGTGCAGCGAGTGGCGCCCTCGACTCTGACGTAGGACACCGCGAGGTTCTTCCACTGACGTATGGGCTCTTTGGGTACATGGCCTGCATGTCAGTGACCCAACGCAGGCAGCGCACATCAGAGGAACCTTTGGTGGGCCAGGGCGGTCAGAAGCGGGCATTTCATAAACCGATGATTGTTCATTGAGTGTGACGTCATCCTTTTCATGTAGATAAGCCTACTATGTTGATAGCCCGTTCGATACGTTGTGATTCATAAAGACCGCTGCAAACATCAATGTTCTGCTGATCATAGATAAGATTGATTAATACCCGTAACAATCCATGTCCTTAACGAAGGGTGCATGCACGTATAGGTTGAGCGTGTGTCTTGCGTCGTGTGCTATGTGCATGCAGGCGTGCGAGTGTTGCGTGCATGCAAGGGTACGTTTCAGTGTTGCATGCATGTGTGCGTACATGCGTGTGTTCGTGAGAGCATGCGTACGTGTCAGTGTTGCACGCCTGCATGCGTGCGTGTGTTCGTTATGTGTACGTGTCAGTGTTGCATGCGTGTGTGTGTTCGTTATGTGTACGTGTCAGTGTTGCACGCCTGCATGCGTGCGTGTCTTGCGTGCGTGCATGTGTACGTGCGGGGTGAGGCTACACGTCAGTCGACTGACTTTTCATCTCTGGTCATTAGATTTTCCAGCCGTTGGATACGAAATCAAGGGCCTGCAATTTATCATCAAACTCCACCCCCCCTGAGCTGCCAGCCACCACCGGCCGAACCGCCGGTCCCCACCGCCTGCGGTCGGCCCGCGCCGCCATGCCGCCCCGCCCGCCCCGAAACCACTCCCCACCGCCGGTCCGCTGCCGCACATGCCATCCCTCTAGGCCCCCCCTGCGCCGAGCTTTTTCTCCGGTGATCCCCACCCCACCGCCCAATCAACGCGCCCCACCCACCGCCGGCGACTGCCAACCAGAGGTCTCACGACTTCGAGTACCCACCGACCACTAATTTATTACCATTTTTGTCCTTCATATACGCGCTGACGGGTGGGCCCTATGGTAATGTGCGCTGCTGAATGTGGACCGTTTGACTGGTCAATTGATCGTGTCATCAACAAATTACAGAGCTGTATGGTGAGCTAGTGACCGTATGATCACCCTAAAATGTATTTTATTAACACAGTACAGACTCAAACTACCATTTCTTTCTTTCATATACGGGCTGACAGGTGGGCCCCACGGTTACGCGCCCCGATGGTGCAACACTAGTTGCGCCACGTGGAACGTTTGACTGGTCATTGATTGTGTCACCAAAAAAATTCGGAGTTGTACGTGTGAGCCAGTGACCGTATAATCATGACATGTATTTTTTTAACACGGTACAGGCACAAGGGCTCATATATACGTGCAAGCACTCACCGCTATAAGCGCACACACGCAGACCATACCCCTATGAGCACCTTCGAGAGAGTGAGCGAGCATATGATCTTGAGATTTTACGATGTCACCATAGGTGCCTCGTAGTCGAGTGGAATGTCTCCTCCCACTGAACGCACATCGCCGGAAAATACTGAAATTAACACAGGATAAATACGAGCACCGGGACTTTAACCCTGGTGGGCTCAAGAAACCACTGTCCTCCGAACCATTCTACCACATGTTGGGTAGCACGGCAAAATGTATCTGGTGACCGTGATGAGCTTATCCTGAAGTCCAGTGACCATATCGTGCTTTCGCTTCAAATACAATGACCGTAAGTGTAGTCAACAAAATACGGAGCACGCATCACATGCAAAGTCCGTCAGTGTCATCAAGAAAATACGGAGACGTATCGTGAGCTAGATACCGTATGATCACCACAAGAATGTATACGGTGACCGTAATGAGCATATTCTGAAGTCCAGTGACCCTATAGTGCTTTAGCTGGAAATACAGTGACCGTCACACGTGAATGTGTCGTGGGCATGCATACTTTTAGAGGGCCGAGAGATAGTTTGTGTGCGTACGTGAAAGTGGTGTAGAAAGAGGGGATGTCCGGTGGAGACAAGGAGAGATATGCCCTTCGTTTATCTTTCCCGTGACTAATATTTTAGGAGAATATATAAACATTCACAATGCAGAACAAATATTTTTGGATGCACCATGCAATTAACTTTCATGTATAACATTGTACTATTTTATATGCTTATTTTCTTAGTGGCCGATTGCGTGTGTGGTGTGGTGGGCACATCATTTCTAGTTGTGGTGGGTCAACATGAGGGCTCATGGGTTGGTTCCATCCTACGCCACATAGGTTGGATCGAGACGCGTTATACGAAGACCCATGTGGAGGACTCGGCGTACAACATGAAGCTAGCTACCAGAGTCGCGGAGGACTCTATCCCCACTGGTGATAAGCCGACTATATATGATTTGTAACCCTAGGCCCCCGGTATGTTATAGAAGCTTGGGGGCTAGTTCGTCGACAGTATAGACACACGCACAATGCCTGGTATTCACGTGTACTTTGTACACACCCCTATCACTAATATACAGTACCCGGAGTAGGCTTTTTCCTCAACTGCAAGGGTCCGAACTAGGGTAAAACTTTGCCTCGTATTACCATCCAGCCTAATAGTCAGGGATATCCTACCGAATGATATGATAGAATCATATCTGCCAACTACTAAGAGAGAGGTGTGTCTGGGGGGGGGCAATGTGTGCGAGAGAGGCCTAAAGATAATGTGCGTGCAGGAGACACATAGGAACATATATGTGCGTATAGAGGGCTAGTAGAGACTGTTCGTGTGTATATATGCATGTGAGAGAAATAGTGTTTTCCAACTGAGATTAGTGAAAAGAGTGGTACATAGTAGTCAGAAAGAGAGAGAGATACAGAGAGAGCATGTGCGTGAGACTCCCCGACACCCCGAGAGAGATTGTGAGCATGTGTGAAAGAGAAATGCCGATGCATATAAAGTGTGTGCACTTATGCGGTAGATAGAGAGATATATAGCGCGTTTGTGAGAACCGGCCGAGGCATAGTGCATCTACGTGTAAAAGGCAGTTCTACGCATTAAATTAAAATATAAATGGCATTATTATTTTTGGATGAGATCATGAATTTTGCAAATTGCGTATGGACGAAAATCGGTCTATCAGACACCCATACTCTATTGAATTCTAGCATGTGCATGTGTTTATTTCATATTATAGATCCATAGAGTGAGACCGGTTTGAAATACAGGCAATGGATTTGCATTTCATATATAAACATTAATTAGTGCACTCCATGTTGTTAGTGTGAAGCACTTTATACATTTGTCACTTGCCTGGATACATTCCAAATTTCTAGGAAGTGCATTCATCTATTTGAACCCGAGATAATGGCATTTGTAAATTAGATGTAAAAGGGGGCATCAATCTTTGTTGTGCGTTTGAACATGCTATATATATTCATATGCATGTCTAACTTTTTTTGCAACCAAGGAGATTATATCTAGAACCATGCATGAACTGAGGTAACTTGCATATTTTTTAATATATACTCGTGTACAATGTATATTCAAATGTATCCCTTCCATTCCAAAATAATCGTAGCTTTAGGATTTTCAAGAGTAAGGATTTGTGAAGTTTGACAAATCCTGAAAGTTCAATTCAAGAGAACCGAATACATTAATGCTTCTGCTCCCAAATATTGAATGAAGCGCCAAATAGGCCTTTGGTCACCCGAAGCCACGTGAGACTAATGTTTGGTGGTAGGAAATTACTGTCCTAACTCTGGCCCGTGTAGCCTATCGGCCTGATGTCCAAAGGTCTAAACCGGGGTAGGTTTGTAAATTCACGAAGACGCCAGTCTCAACCGCCTCCGAGAAGCATTCATACGCCGTGGGCACTTAAACACCCATGCACTCGGCCGAAATCTATCCCGCCCACATTTGGGACACCTGAGATTGCTGTCCTACCCCCAACCCGCAATATGTCCGAAATTTTAGATGGGGGCAAAGTTTGTAACTTTCCCCAAATTTCAAACAAGCGCGTCCCAAACCGAAACATTGTTCCCCCTTAGTTCCCCGCCTCCCTCCGTTTCCCCATTCATACTCCGTGGGAGCCAAAACGCCCTCTCCACCAGCCGCGAAACCCCAACCTCCTCCGTCCTCCACCCCATAGCGCCCAATCCACCGCCGCCCTCCTCCATCACGCCGGAGCCGGTACCCCGACGTCGTCGTCCAACGCAACCGCAACCGCAACGCCCTCAAGGACTTAGCAGCTGAAGCCGAGGTAGAGCTGCCTCCACGATGCCGACGCCGACGTGCGCCGTATCGGAACCACTCCGACCACGCCGTCCTGCGCCTCACTGCTGCCGCTCCACTATCGCAACCGTCCACCGCACCGGAGCTGTTCCCGGTACGCCGTCGTTCGCCGCCTCGGATCTGGTTCCCCGCCGCCGACAGACGGCCACCGCACCACACTCAACAACTTGGCCATGGGTTCGTCCAAGGCTGCACCGTCCTCCACAACTTCTCATTTCCAGCGAACCACAAGAAGATCTTTGGAAAAACAGAAGGAGGACACATCACTGCCAGTAGAAAGAGGTACTCCTCTTCCCTTATTCGTGCAAACCTTACATCTCTGCTCACACCGTATTCATCCCACGAAAGAAACTAGTTGAACGCATCTTACTGCATCTTCTTCGTGATACTAAATGCACACAGTTTCCTCCCTTTACTATTTCACCTTTGCTAGAGGTCAGTAGCCCGCCTGGATTTCAATTCAGGGTCAGTCGAACCGCAATTAAAATAAGGAGCACCCGCTTAGGCGCGCGGAGCACCTAGTCCGCCTGTTCGTCGGGGAAGCGGCGCATCGGTGTCTATCATAAGGGGGTGGGGCGCAGGAGCTGCTTGCGCCCGATCTGGAGGTCGGCGGGGCTTGAATGGATGGTCGGGGGCGGTGCCAAGCACGGTGGTGCGGTGAGGTCGAGGGGAGGGCGCAGGTAGGGGACTAGGCCGGTGGTTGCTGCCGTTTCGAGGAAGATCGTCAACACTGACTAGCTGGAGGTAGATGAAGGCGATCTGCCCGTTCATTGCACACCGGACGGTGCAGAAAAAATGGACTGACCTATTTTTTTCAGTCGAATGTTATTTTCATAGAATCCTGTAGCAATTTAGTGTGCCATGCATGTTGTAGAGCTATCATATGTCTCCCGTCATTTATTTCTCACCGACCTGCTATCTGCTACCTTTACACTGTACTAATTGTGCACACACTTCACCCATACTCACACTATTGTTTTTTATGCATGGGTATTTTAGACTCTGACGCAGTGTTGATGAATGCTGAAAAGAGAAGACAGAAGTCGCTCCAGTGTAATTCGAAGATAAGCACTAAGCGTTTCAGCGCTCTAAAGGGTGCAGTGTCAGCAGTTGGAGAGAGTAAACATAGCTCTGCAGTTGATGATCTCAATTGCCACACATAACCACCCCAGGTGCTTGCTTTAACTTCCGTGGTGTCAAATGTGGTTGCATGTTGCATATGGTGTCTAGCTTGTATTGCTTCCAATTTGGTTAAATTGCATCTGCTTACACATTATACCTTTGATAATGACATGCCTTCCTGTTTTTGATACATACTACATATGTCTATTAACCATGTTCGGACATCAAACTAATGCTCTTTTGTATCCTCGTCAATCACTTATGATGAGATAGTCACCAGAGTGGGTTACTGTGAGACGCCATACTCGTTTACAGAGTGCAGTGTCATCCTCCCCACATGATTCTCAAGAAACAGCAAGGCTAAATGAAGATAGTCAACGTAGCTCTCTAGTTGATGACCGCAATTCCCCCACACCACCATCACAGGTGCCTGCTCTAAATTCGCAGTGTGATATGTGGTTGGATGTTGCATACGGTGTCTAGCTTGTAATGCTTCTAATTAGGGTAAATTGCATCTGCTTAGTTGACACATTATACCTGTGAATATGACATGCCTTCCTATTTTTGGTACACACTACATCTATGTGTTAACCTTGTTCTTACATGAAACTACCTCTCTTCTGTATCCTGCATCAATCACTTACGATGAGTCACCTTTATTCGTTGCATATTGCATATTATTTCTAGCCTGTTGCCATGTATTGCTTCTAATTTGGTCAAATACATTTGTTAGGGCACCCTTTTAATTTGGCAGAGTGATATTGGTTTCATCTTTCATATGGTTTCTAGCTTGCATTGACTCCAACAAGTTCAAGCACCTTGTGCTTAGTTTACACTTTATACATCATACATGTCAATATGTCACGCCGTCCTGTTTTTCATACATATTCCATCCTCCTATCATGCGGCTGCCTTACATGAAAGTAGTGTTCGTCAGTATCATGCATCAATGAGTTCTGAAGAGCAAATTTTATTCCTTTTTCTTGTGGGTTTGACTTGACAAGGCAAAATCAAGAAAGAGGATGGAAAAGAGTAAGGAAGGCGATGATGGTGGTCCTCTGCAGCAACTTAAACGGAGCATCTGTACCGATTCTCCTTGTACTGATAGTGGATTACAAGGTCCAAGTCTCCGCTCCCCTACTCCACCATCCAAGGTGCTTGCTCTAACTTGGCAGTGTGATATCTGGTTGCATGTTGCATATGGTCTCTAGCTTGTATTGCTTGTAATTAGTGTAAACTACATCTGCTTAGCTTACACATGATATGTGTGAATATGACACACTTTCCTGTTTTTGGTACATACTATATCTGTCTATCACACCATGTTCTTACATGAAACTACTCTTCTTGTGTATCCTGCATCAGTCACTTATGATGGGACACCTTTAAGTTGGCAGTGTGATATTGGTTTGCGTCTTGAATATGATTTCTAGCATGTATTGCTTCTAGTTTGATGAACGCCACCTATGACGAGACAATTTTAACTTGGCAGAGTGATATTGATTGCACCTTTCATATGGTGTCTAGTTTGCAGTGCTTCTAATTTGTTGAAGTGCCTTCTGCTTAGTTACCGCATCATAGGTGTGAATATGTCAAGCCGTCCATTTTTTCGTACATATTCCATCCTCGTATCATGAATTTGCCTTTCATCAGAGTAGTGTTCGTCAGTATCATGCATGAATGAGTTCTGAAGAGCGAATTATATTCCTTTTTCTTGTCGGTTTGACCTCACAATGCAAAATCAATAAAGCTGAAGGAAATTGGCAAGGCATTGGATGATGGTGGTCCTTCCGAGCAACTGAAACGGAGGTTCTCTACAGATTCTACTCCGCCATCCTCCCAACAAGATTCACAAGACAACGCAAGGCTAGACAGTCAACATAGCTGTGTAGATGATGAGCACATCTCCCCTACTCCACCATCACAGGTGCTTGCTCTAACTTGGCACTATTATATGTGGTTGCATGTTGCGTATGATGTCTAGCTTGTATTGCTTCTAACTTTGTTCAATTGCATCTGCTTACTTTACACATAATGCCTGTGAATATGACACGTGTTCCTGTTTCTAGAACATACGTGTACATGATGAGTACATCTCCCCTACTCCACCATCACATGTGCTTTCTCTAACTTGGCACTATTATATGTGGTTGCATGTTGCGTATGATGTCTAGCTTGTATTGCTTCTAACTTTGTTGAATTGCATCTACTTACTTTACACATAATGCCTGTGAATATGACACATGTTCCTGTTTCTAGAACATACGTGTACATGATGAGCACATCTCCCCTACTCCACCATCACAGGTGCTTGCTCTAACTTGGAACTGTTATATGTGGTTGCGTTTTTCGTATGATGTCTAGTTTGTATTGCTTCTGATTATGTTGAATTGCATCTGCGTAGCTTACAACTTATACCTGCAACGATCACTTACCCATAAGACACATTTAACTTGGGACTGTGATGGAGGTTGCATCTTGCATTGTCTTCTAGCTTGTCTTGCTTCTAATTTCTTCAAATTGCACTTACGACGAGACACTTTTTACCTGATGGAGTGATATTGGTTGCATGTTCATATGGTGCCTAGCTTTCATTTCTTCTAATTTTGTTGAAATGCCTTCCGCTTATTGTTTTTTCATACATATTCCATCCTCCTATCGTACGTGTGAATATGAAACACTGTCTTTTTTTGTATATATTCCATCCTCCTATCCCGCGCTTTCCTTACATTAAAGTAGTGTTCGTCTATATCATGCATCAACCAGTTATGCAGAGCTAATTTTATTCATCTTCTTGTGGTTTTGACTTCATAAGGCAATATCAGAAAATAGGAAGGAAAAGCGTAAGTTAGGGGATGTTGGTGGTCCTCCGCACTGAAGCAAACAGAGACTCTCTAGATTTGCCACTGCTACTGCTAATGAAGTTGAAGTCCCAAGTCTACATGATGAGTTCATCTCCCGTACTCCACCATCGCAGGTGCTTGCTCTAAGTTGACAGTGTGATAATTGGTTTCATGTTGCATATGTTGTCTAGCCTGTATTTCTTCAATTTTGATTAAATTGCACCTGCTGAGTTTATATGTTATACATGTGCATATGACATGGCGTTCTGTGTCTAGAATACACTGCATCTATCTATCATACCATGTTCTTAAATCAAAGTACTGCTGTTGTGTATCCCGCATTAGTCACTCATGATTGGACGCTTTTAACATGGCAGTTTGATAGTGGTTGCATCTTGCATTGATTTATACGTTGTACTGCTTCTAATTTTTCGAATTGCCACTTATGACAAGACACTTTTAACTTGGCAGAGTAATATTGGTTGCATCTTTCATATGGTGTCTAGCTTGCATTACTTCTATTTTCTTGAAAATCCTTCTACTTAGTTTACACATCGTAGCTGTGAATATGTCATGCCGTCCTGTTTTTCTTATATATTCCATCCTCATACGATTGTCTTACATCAAAGTATTGCTTGTCTGTATCATGCATTAATGAGTTCTGAAGAGCGATTTTATTCTTTTGTGTTGTGGGTACGGCTTGACATGGCAAAGTCAAAAAAGAGCAAGGAAATAATATAGTAGGGAGTGGTGTTACTCGTCGGGTGAAACGGAAAAGGATCTGCCGTCCAGATTCTGCTCGTACTTATAGTGCAGTAGAAGGTCCAAGTCCACCGGCTAAATCTACAAACACAGTATCACCTGATCCACCAGTTGCAGCATCCGCTTCAACTGTACCAGCATCTCAACGAGTTACTCGTTCGTTTGCTCCGGAACTGGCCAGTTCCCAAGCTGCCTTCACACCTAACACTACTTCCGAAGCACTGCTGACACAACAGGACATGGCAAGATCAGATGAACCTCATGAGCATCAACACCAAGACGGTACCTGACCTAGTCAAGTTGCAGTTGCATGCTCCTTTATATGTACACTCACAGTTTGATGTACACTAACACTTTCCATATTCATTGTTGAACTAGAACCATCGCGCAAGCAGAAACAGACATCAGGGATAATGCTTGACAGAGTAATAAAATCTAAAGGAGGAAGAATGGAGATCCATTTTGAGGCAGGTTTAAAAAGGCCACGTGATGCTACAGAGTCAGCCAAGTTAGTATCGGAGGCAGCCGTTGCCGTTAGGTGTCATGCACGTATCCTCCCAACGTGGATCCAGTACAGGAATGAGAAAGACAATACCCAGTTTAACACCTTCCTTGACCATTT
This sequence comes from Triticum aestivum, assembly GCF_018294505.1. Taxonomy (NCBI): domain Eukaryota; kingdom Viridiplantae; phylum Streptophyta; class Magnoliopsida; order Poales; family Poaceae; genus Triticum; species Triticum aestivum. The sequence continues at coordinate 529,128,703 of NC_057814.1, read as the reverse complement.
ATTCGTAAGTAATGTTATTCATCGCAATTAGTAATATTGTCTTGCTCTGTCCCATACTTTCTAGCTTCCTCCTAATAAGACTCACATTCTTTTTTCAACAGATGAGGTTCAAGTTTGATCCGAAAGATGATGCAACTAAACAAGCATGCACTCATGTTTTTCAGTCTGCTCTACGATGGTATTGGTACCACCTTAGAAAATATCACTTTGAAGGCAAGGCTAACAATGAAATTGCCCAAACATCTCCAGTGGAATATATTATAGATGAAGACTGGACAGCCCTCGTTAAACACTGGTCTGATCCAAAGTATCAGGTAGGCTATATGTATTTGATCAGACCGCATATTGAACTTGTATTTATGTATGTGCCTTACAAGTGTATCTTCTTCTAGGCTAACCTTTTGAAGAACAAGACCAACCGTTCTAAAGTGAAATTCCAATAGACAACAGGATCTCGTAGCTATATTGCACACTGCGAGGCTCTTGTAAATAGCTGCTACTTCCTTCTTTTTTCTGTGCCATATTATCGTATCTATATTGACTTGTTCCAAATACAGAGGAAAGCCTGTGTGGACCAAAAAGAACCTGAACCGAATGCAGTGCAAATCTTCAAGGATTGCCACACCAGCAAGATGAAGGGCATGAGCACACCAGTTCAAGCCACTGTTGTAAGTCCTTACTCCTCTTGCCTTTGAACTAATTGGAAATGTGATGTGTTCATTTAACTACTTGGTTTGTAGCTAATGTCAGTTACTCTGTTCACTTTTATACACAATTGTCTTAACGTATCATTTCACCTTACATGGTTTAAATGAGATGAAGGATATTCTTTTGGTCTTGATCTATAATCTAGTTGTTATGTTCACGTGCGCACACAATGATAAAATAGCCTGTTTGTTTTATATCTGTTTACCCATGATATGAATGATGTCATACTATGTTCATCCTACTTTAAACCATGTCTCTTTATCCTTAGATGTCAACGAATGTGAGGAAATAGACAATACAGTAGGCATGCTACATGGACATATGTTCCGAAAGTGATTTTATTATGTAGTTAGCACTACAATACATGCTAATGTATTACAGTAGTTCACCAAAATAAGTTATGTATAAACATGTAACCTACTTTGTTTGTTTTTGTCTCATTAGTAACTTACCTGGTACACTAATCTACAAGTTCAAACTTTCAGGAAGCTATGGAACAAATGATTGAACAGACACAACCACCTGAAGGTGACGAGGCTAACACAGGCACAATGTCACCTCTTCCTGCAGTGCGTCAGTATCTCTCCAGTAACAGTGCAAAAAGCACCTTCCTGCGTAATTCTGGGTTGGTTGTCAAGGTAACCTCGTCCAAATCGCCTACTGAACAAAATCTTCCTGCTAGACAGAGTGATATATCTGTGCTCCAGACACAAGTCCAATCCCTAATGGACGTCCTTTTGGAAACAAGAATAGTGGTTGACAAATGTCGTCAAGATATGAATGGTTTTGAAAGGAGACTATCAAACATTCGCTTCATTGTTCAAGAGCAATGGCGGAAAAAAGGTGAAGATCGTGCTGCTCCATGAGATTCTACAGCCTGAAACATTAGCACTGAGGTCAAATGATTTGTGCTTTCTATACATCTGATGGTGCTTTTATCTGCAAGGACTGTAAACTTTATGCCAACAGGCCTTTTGTTGTATGGTTGGAATTTATATTGTTGTGGTACATCATTTATGATGCTGCCAAAGGCTGCAATAATTACGATGCTATTTTTGTATAGTGTAGGTTTATCTTAGTAATGTATTCGGCCGAAAGCTTCGTAGGAGCCCAACATGCCAACATTCGTTGGGCCCATTCCAATTGGGCTAAAAACAATAATGGGCCGCAATTTGCATGTAGCCCACTAAAAATATCTGGGCCTAAATCAGCATAAGCTTTCATATTTTTCTGGTAGGCTTGTGCCCATAGTGGGCCTTTAACAGGCCTAAACATAATTTGGGCCCTCAGTAACAATAAGGCATTTACACGTGTAAATATCTCGAGCCCATAAAAACATGGGCCTTTAATAGATCAAAAGTGAGATTGGGCCCTGATTGTGCCAAATAACCTACTGGTCTTAGCAGGCCGAAATGGTGGCCCATTTACGATGCAGATCTTTCACAGGCCGAAATTCGGACGGGCCGTAAATGCGCCGACCTAATACACGGGCCTTTAACAGGCCGGAAGTTCGGTTGGGCTAGATTATCGTCATTTTTATATGGGCTGTTAATAGGCCCGATGTGACGTTGGGCCACATATGGCCCATGGATTTCGTCCGACGTTAACAGGTCGAAAATCACAATAGGCCGAAAGTGGCCCAAATCTATAGTGGGCCTCTAACAGGCTGAATGTCAGACATGGCCGAATATGACCCAAATCCTTCACGGTCGTTTATGGGCCGAAAGTTTGAATGGCCTGTAAATGGGCCCAAATGAAGCAGTACCTTTAACAGGTCGGAAATACACCGGGCCGTAATTCGGCCCATATACTTAGCGAACTGTTAACGGGCCAGAAGTGACCATGGGCCGCGATGATAAAAAGTTTAGGGCAGGCCGTTGACGGGCCGATTTGACACTAGCCGTACGGGCCTTAACTGAGAATGTTGGGCCTTTTGCTGGGCCAGCCCATTGATAACCCACAAGTATAGGGGTTCGCAACAGTTTTCGAGGGTAGAGTATTCAACCCAAATTTATTGATTCGACACAAGGGGAGCCAAAGAATATTCTCAAGTATTAGTAGTTGAGTTGTCAATTCAACCACACCTGGATAACTTAATATCTGCAGCAAAGTATTTAGTAGCAAAGTAGTATGGAAGTGACGGTAACGGTAGCAAAGTAATATTTTTGGGTTTTGTAGTGATTGTAACAGTAGCAACGGAAAAGTAAATAAGCGAAGAACAATATGTGAAAAGCTCATAGGCATTGGATCAGTGATAGAGAATTATGCCGAATGCGGTTCATCATGTAACAATCATAACATAGGGTGACACAGAAATAGCTCCAATTCATCAATGTAATGTAGGCATGTATTCCGAATATAGTCATACGTGCTTATGGAAAAGAACTTGCATGACAGCTTTTGTCCTACCCTCCCATGGCTGTGGGGTCCTAATGGAAACTAAGGGATATTAAGGCCTCCTTTTAATAGAGTACCGGACCAAAGCATTAACACATAGTGAATACATGAACTCCTCAAACTATGGTCATCACCGGGAGTGGTCCCGATTATTGTCACTTCGGGGTTGCCGGATCATAACACATAGTAGGTTACTATAGACTTGCAAGATTGGATCAAGAACTCACATATATTCATGAAAACATAATAGGTTCAGATCTGAAATCATGGCACCCGGGCCCTAGTGACAAGCATTAAGCATAGCAAAGTCATAGCAACATCAATCTCAGAACATAGTGGATACTAGGGATCAAACCCTAACAAAACTAACTCGATTACATGATAGATCTCATCCAACCCATCACCGTCCAGCAAGCCTATGATGGAATTACTCACGCATGGCGGTGACCATCATGAAATTGGTGATGGAGGATGGTTGATGATGACGACGGCGACGGATTCCCCTCTCTGGAGCCCCGAACGGACTCCAGATCAGCCCTCCCGAGAGGTTTTAGGGCTTGGCGGCGGCTCCGTATCGTAAAACGTGATCAATCCTTCTCTCTGATTTTTTTTCTCCCCGAACACGAATATATGGAGTTGGAGTTGAGGTCGGTGGAGCGTTAGGGGGCCCACGAGGCAGGGGCGCGCCCAGGGGGGCAGGCGCGGCCCCCACCCTCATGGACAGGTGGTGGGACCCCTGACGTGGATTCTTCTTCCAGTATTTTTAATATTTTCCAAAAATACGTTCCGTGGAGTTTCAGGTCATTCCGAGAACTTTTGTTTCTGCACATGAATAACACCATGGCAATTCTGCTAAAAACAGCATCAGTCCGGGTTAGTTCCATTCAAATTATGCAAGTTAGAGTCCAAAACAAGGGCAAAAGTGTTTGGAAAAGTAGATACGACGGAGACGTATCAACTCCCCAAGCTTAAACCTTTGCTTGTCCTCAAGCAATTCAGTTGATAAACTGAAAGTGATAAAGAAAAACTTTTACAAACTCGGTTTGCTCTTGTTGTTGTAAATATGTAAAGCCAGCATTCAAGTTTTCAGCAAAGATTATAACTAACCATATTCACAATAACACTTAGGTCTCATGTTTACTCATGTCAATGGCACAATCAACTAGCGAGCAATAATAAAAAATCTCGGATGACAACACTTTCTCAAAACAATCATGATATGATATAACAAGATGGTATCTCGCTAGCCCTTTCTGAGACCGCAAAACATAAATGCAGAGCACCTTTAAAGATCAAGGACTTACTAAACATTGTAATTGATGGTAAAAGAGATCCAGTCATAGTCATACCCAATATAAGTTAGTAGTAATGGATGCAAATGACAGCAGTGCTCTCCAGCTAGTGCTTTTTAATAAGAGGGTGATGACTCAACATGAAAGTAAATAGATAGGCCCTTCGCAGAGGGAAGCAGAGATTTGTAGAGGTGCCAGAGCTCGATTTTAAAGCAGAGATAAATAATATTTTGAGCGGCATACTTTCATTGTGAACATAACAACCAAGAGATGGCGATATCTTCCATGCTACACACATTATAGGCGGTTCCCAAACAGAATGGTAAAGTTTATACTCCACCTCCACCAACAAGCATCAATCCATGGCTTGCTCGAAACAACGAGTGCCTCCAACTAACAACAGTCCCAGGGGGAGTTTTGTTTGCAATTATTTTGATTTAGTTTGCATAAAGCATGGGACTGGGCATCCCGCTGACTAGCCATTTTCTCGTGAGTGAGGAGCGGAGTCCACTCCTCTTGAGAATAACCTGTCTAGCATGGAAGATACGGACAGCCCTAGTTGATACATGAGCTATTCGAGCATACAAAACAGAATTTAATTTGAAGGTTTAGAGTTTGGCACATACAAATTTACTTGGAACGACAGGTAGATACCGCATATAGGAAGGTATAGTGGACTCATATGGAATAACTTTGGGGTTTAAGGGATTGGATGCACAAGCAGTATTCCCGCTTAGTACAAGTGAAGGCTAGCAAAAGACTGGGAAGCGACCAACTAGAGAGCGACAACAGTCATGAACATGCATTAAAATTAATAAACATTGAGTACAAGCATGAGTAGGACATAATCCACCATGAACATAAATATCGTGAAGGCTATGTTGATTTGTTTCAACTACATGTGTGAACATGTGCCAAGTCGAGTCACTTAAATCATTGAAAGGAGGATACCACCCCATCATACCACATCACAACCATTTTAATAGCATGTTGGCACGCAAGGTAAACCATTATAACTCATAGCTAATTAAGCATGGCATAAGAAACTATAATCTCTAATTGTCATTGCAAACATGTTTATTCATAATAGGCTGAATCAGGAACGATGAACTAATCATATTTACAAAAACAAGAGAGGTCGAGTTCATACCAGCTTCTCTCATCTCAATCAGTCCATCATATATCGTCATAATTGCCTTTCACTTGCACGACCGAACGGTGTGAATAATAATAATAGTGCACGTGCATTGGACTAAGATGGAACCTGCGAGCATTCAATAAACAGGAGAAGACAAGGCAATATGGGCTCTTGGTTAAATCAACAATAATGCATATAAGAGCCACTTCAACAATTTAATCATGGTCTTCTCCTATCGACCCCAAAGAAAAGAAAAGAAATAAAACTATTTACACGGGAAAGCTCCCAACAAGAAAAAGAAGAACGGGAAATCTTTTTGGGTTTTCTTTTTAATCACTAATACAGCAAGAAAAGTAAACTAGCTAAAGCTACACTATTTTTTTTGGTTTTCTGAAGGTTTAATAAACACACAAGAAGAAAGCAAGAAAAAGGAAAATAAACTAGCATGGATATTACAATGAAAGAGTATGAGCACCGGCATCTAGCAATAAGTGTGTGAACATGAATGTAATGTCGGTGAGAAATACGTACTCCCCCAAGCTTAGGCTTTTGGCCTAAGTTGGTTTATTGCCACGGATGGCCTGGCGGATATCCATAGTTTTAGCCGGGGTCGTACTGAGATGAAGAAGACTCTGATTGCCACCGATTGGCAATCATCTCCGGATCCCACTGGTAATTAGACTGTCGTGGAGGTTCAAATTGTGGTTCCGGCTCCGGCTCTATGCCTGATGTAGGGTTCCGGTAGGCGTGAATGGCCGCCAGCGGAACGAGATACGGACCTGTAGATAAATCAAATAAGGAAGGAGCAGGCAAGGTAATAGTCTCAGGGTGATGTTTATCAAAGAACAATTTGTATTTAAGCGCCCCTTCCCTATTCTTAACAATAAAGTCATGCGCTACCATACTCTTATAATCTAAATAAGCATTGGGCAGTAATTTTTCTTCTTTTTCATAGTGCCTAATAGGTATGTTATAATGTGCAGCAAGGCGTGAAGCGTAAATTCCTCCAAAGATGGGGCCCTTTGTACGGTTCAGACTTAACCGTTTAGCAATAATACCGCCCATGCTAACAGAGTTATCACAAAATAAACCATGGAACAAAATAATAATATCAGGAACACTAAGGTTTCCACAGTTTCCGCGACCAATTAAGAACGACTAGCAAATATTGCAAAGTAGCGTAAAACAGGAAAATGTATGCTAGTGATTCTTGCATCGGAAACCTTCCTAGTTTCCCCTACAGTAATAGTATCTATGAACCCGTCCACGTCTTTACGATGTGGTTCCTCTAAGCTACCCTCGAAAGGTATTTTGCAAACCTTGCAAAATTCGTATAGTGACATCTTAACCACATCATATAAATGAAACTCTACTGAAGGAGGTGATTCCTTAGGATAATAGTAGAAGTTTTGCACAAAAGTATTGGTGAGTAAGAGATACTGTTCGCGTTGGTCGCGGAGGAAGTCAGTGAGGCCTGCATTCTCAGCCAATTCATAAAAATCATCATAAATCCCGGCTGCTCTCAAGAAATCGTCGGAAGGCCATTCACACGGCCGAACCTCCGCAGTGCGAGGCAGATTATATTTGGGCCTCTATGCTTCCTCACTTTACTTTTCCTTCGAGCTTCGGCTCGATGAGCCCCTCAAAAATCTCTTCATTATTTTCTGTAAAATTCTGAAATTTTTAGTAACTTCAAATAGAAGTGAACAGAGCTCAACCAAATTGATAGCAACTACTCCTACAAGTGCCTAGAGACTATATCATGCATTAGAACTACTTGGAACCATATAAATTTGACATGCAAGCTCAAGAACATGGTCACCTAGGCAGCACAAATTTGCAATGAATAAAGAACTAGAACAAAAACTAATTGGACCAATGGAGGAGTCACATACCAAGGAATAATCCCCTAAAGTAGTTTTGTGAGAGGTGCTTTTAGCAAGGAGATCGAAAATCACAGCAAAATGAGCTAGAACTCGTGCTTGAGCTGGATAGTGATTTTTTTGGAGAAAGAAGAAGTGTGTGGGTGCAGGAATAAGTGGAGGGGAGCCACCATGGGCCCACGTGGCAGGGGGGCGCGCCCTGTAGGGGTGGGCGCGCCCTGGACCGTCGTGGCCAGGTGCTTGCTCCCCCTGTTGTGTTCTCAGTGCCAGATATTCTCAGATATTCCAGAAAAAATCATATTCCATTTTCAGGGCATTTGGAGAACTTTTATTTTCGGGGTATTTTTATATTGCACGGATAATTCAAAAAACAGACAGGAAAATACTATTTTTGCTTTATTTCAACTAAATAACAGAAAGTAAAAAGAGGGTACAGAAGGTTGTGCTTCTAGTTTCATCCATCTCATGCTCATCAAAAGGAATCCACTAACAAGGTTGATCAAGTCTTGTGAACAAACTCATTCCGAATAACATGGAACCGGAGAAATTTCAAATAACACTATGTTACCTCAACAGGGATATGCACATCCCCAATAATAAGATTATCATATCTTTTTTTGACAGTAGGAAGAGGAAATTCAAAACCTCCAAAAATAATTGATGGAATTTTTCCAATTGAGTTGATATTATGAACTTGAGGTTGTTTCCTCGGAAAGTGTACCGTATGCTCATTGCCATTAACATGAAAAGTGACATTGCCTTTGTTGCAATCAATACCAGCCCCTGCAGTATTCAAAAAGGGTCTTCCAGGAATAATAGACATACTATCGTCCTTTGGAATATCAAGAATAACAAAGTCCGTTAAAATAGTAACGTTTGCAACCACAACAGGCACATCCTCACAAATACCGACAGGTATAGCAGTCGATTTATCAGCCATTTGCAAAGATATTTCAGTAGGTGTCAACTTATTTGTCGTGGAATTGTCACGGCAGATGTCCTTGGGCTAGGACTTAGTCGTGGAGCCATCGCAACTAGGAAGCTTGAAGGGGTTATGCGGGACAAGGGACACGAGGGTTTATACTGGTTCGGCCCCTTACGGTGAAGGTAAAAGCCTACGTCCAGTTCGAGGTGTTACTGATTAGGGTTACGATCGCCAGGGAGCTAAACAGCTATGCCCGGCTCTCGGAGAAATTGTTGTCGCCCCTCAACCGCTGCCGGGTCGTCCCTTTATATAGGGAGGCTGACGCCCGGCAGCCCTTAGAGTCCCGGCCGGCTCATAAGAGTGTCCGGCTCGGACTCTAAACAATACTTGCCTTACACTACAAGTCTACTATAACAATGATTGTAACTACGGGCTTTAAGCCATATCCGGGTCTCAGCCCATCTCTGGCCCATTATCCTGAAACTTAGCTCCGGGCTTCTGGTAATGATCCTTGGAGTAACCCGGCCCTCCTGGCGGGTGACCCCCAGGTCTATATCCTCAACATTAGGCCCCAGATTGACTTGAGCCGGCTCGTGTCAATCTTCAGCTCTGCAGACAGAAAAATTCTCCGGCTTACCATTCATGCGAAGGTCATAACCCGGAGTGACGTCATCCTCTGGACTCCGGATAATCCGCCGTGACGTCATCCTCCATTAAGTCCGTTTTTTACTCCGCCAGATCCGCAACGGATCTTTGCTTTTACTGTCTTTGCGAAAATCGAGGCGCCGTGAGGGGGAGATAACCATGCCGTAGCCTCCTTGAATCCCGCGCCCACTTATGACTCGGCCTTATAAATAGGCCGGCCCGGCACTCTCTTCTCACACTCTCCTTCTGCTTCCTCGCGCTGCCGTTCCTCTGCCCGAGCTTCTGCCGCCGCCGCCGCCGTCGTGCACCTGATCTTCACCGACCCGGCCGCTGCATCACCCTGACCCGGACCAGATAACGGCGGCGACCTTCGCTCTTCCTCAACTCCGGTGAGTCTTCCCTGCCTTGCTAGAACAAATCTGTGGTAGGGTTCATCTTGTGTTCTTCGCGTTCTTCACCATTGCCGCAAGTTTCGGTAACCCCTGTAGCCACTGCCCCCGTTGATCTTAACTCCTCATAGACCCTTTGCGGTAACTGTTCGAGATCCATTGTATCTGAAAAAAATCCTCCTTTCACTGCTTAAAAACCATGTTCCGCCTTAAGAACTTCTCCTGTTTCTGTTTCTTTAGGTCTAGAAAATTTTCATCTTGCCCGATCATTTTGATCCGAAAAAATTACTCTAATGTATGAAATCTGTTTTACCACACTTAGTAAAAACTGCAACCCTTGAATCTTGGCGGCTTATATTTCCGACTTTAAAGAAAACACGCGCCGTAGAACTTTTCCGGTTTAAAGAGAACCATGCTCTGTAGTATCTTCCGACTTAACCGCAGTAAGCCGCAGATGACCAACTCATCCTGAATGCTCTGACGGCTTAAATAACCCACCATGTCAATACATACAATTAGTCCCCTTCATAAGCCGTCATTGTAACTTGAATGATAAACCCCGGCTTATAATTAACCCGGACACTTTCCTCTTTATCATAGATCACCAACCGTCACCATGCCTCCCAAAGCTCCCATCACTTGCAACTGGATGAGATCCAACATCACTGATGAGACCCTGGCCAACTTTGTTAAGTCCAGATATCTGCCCAGGAAGGAAGTGATGTCCTACCGTGCCCCTGACCCGTCCGAAGAGAGACCTCAGCCGAGGGACGGGGAGGTAGTGATCTTTGCAGACCATATGAGCCGGGGCTTTGCACCGCCCGGCTCAAAATTCTTCCGGGACGTGCTCAACTTCTTTGACCTTCGGCCTCAGGATATAGGACCCAATTCCGTATCCAATATCTGCAACTTTCAAGTTTTTTGTGAAGTATATCTTGGAGAAGAGCCGAGTCTGCTGCTCTTCAGAGAGCTGTTTTATTTGAACCGCCAAACCGAGTGCGCAAACGGCCCAAGTCTGGAGTTAGGCGGCATCTCCATCCAACGGCGTAGGGACTGCCTATTTCCTTATGCAGAACCGCCAAGTCACCCCAAGGACTGGAACATGACTTGGTTCTACTGCCAAGACACGTCCCCGGCTGATGAAAGCCCGCTGCCCGGCTTTCGCCCAACGCGCCTGGAGCCGACTCATCCGCTATCCGACAAGCTGTCTGCCGCGGAACGCCAGCCTCTGCTTCCAACGATCAATAAGATCAAGGCCCTGCTAGGCAACGGTCTGAACGGAATAGACCTGGTCCGGGTCTGGATCTCTTGGCGGGTGATCCCGCTGAGCCGCCGCCCCGGCTTAATGTGTGAATACACCGGGCGAAAGGATGACCCGCAGAGGCACAGTCGCAATGATCTTCCAGAAGACGTTGCTGAAGAAGAGACCAAGGCTCTGCTAAACGAGAGCCTGGCAGACTGTGGAAGAACCGGGCTAGCCCCGTTCTGCAAGACCAATCCAGCCCCAGCGGTAAGCCGCTGACTTTAACCTTTCCATTTTGTTTTACCTGTCCTTTTACTAAGAGCTCATTACTGTATTTCGCAGGCTGATGATAAATTCTGGCGGGTCAAGTATGACCACGAGGCGGCCAAGAAGGCCAGGAAAGCGAAGAAAGCCGCCAAGAGAGTCGCCCCTCGCAAAAAGGGAAACAGACCCACTGCTTCGGAGCTGCTGCAATTAAGCGATAGCTCCGAGTCAGAGGTAACCCTTAAACCGTTTAAATTCTTGCAGTATATGTTGTCTGATGCTGTCCGTCTTATCAACACTTGCTTATTGACAGGATGACACCGGCGCCAGTAACCCGGTGGTCGAAGAGGTAACATCACTTTGCTCCGGCTCGGAGCTTTTGCCACAGCTGAAAGTCCGAAGGGTAACCCGGAAAGTAAGCTTTTCCCATCCATTAGCTCACCGAGACCCTCAATTTCTTTTGAAGCAGCAGGTTCACGAGAGCTGGCGTCACACCCGGGCCCGCAAGGACACCGACCTCTCCACCGGGTTACCCGACGCAACGAGGAAACGCCGCATAGTGGTTTTTTCTCACCTGTACCCTTTTCATCCGTTGGCGGGTGTCGTCCGTCAGCCACTCAACTCTTCTGACTCCAATTACCAGGAGACCTCCCCCTCTTCGGGTGACTCAGTGCAGTCAAGTCTGCCGGCCTTCAAGACTGCCCCCGGGTAATAACGATCCCTTTACATTATCTGTCTGTACTTACCCTTTGAATGCCTAACACTTCTGCCTTTTCAGTGCCCAGGCAAAGCTCACCAAAAGAGCAAAGAAGACAAGGTCAGCCGGAGTGCCAGACTTGCCTGAGCCGGAGACGACGGCTCAAGAGCCGCCAGCCGCCTCCACCCCCGAAGCCACCATTCCCATGGACACGGCACCTGAAGCCCCTGCCCCGAGCACCAAGAGAACAACCGAAGCATCAGCTAACCCGGAGGCGTCCGGCTCAGCCCCACCAGCTAACGACCCGGACGTGGTAATTACCCGGACGGAGTATGTTGAGCTGGGGAGGCCGACCGCACTGGCCAAATGCTCCGCGAAGGGGGAGTTGCTGCAACCCCATCGGGTGAATCTGGATCTCTCCAGCTACACCGAGCTAAGCATTGGAGAGCTTGTCTCAGGCTATATCAGCCAGGTTCACCAGAGCCGAGACGCCGAGATCGCCATGGTCAACCAGATCCAACAGAAATCTGAGGTAACCTTCTGCTGTTTTCTTATTTCTGCATAGTGATCCTTGTCATTCTAGCCCCCAAGTCTAGGACTTATACTTGAACATGTTGTAGACTTTAAATTCTGGCTTACTGAACTGAGCTGGCCGTACATAGATAGATACGTTCAATACGCATTAGCCCCCAAGTGCCAAGTGCCTTTGCTTGGAAAGCGCTTGGGACATTATAGAATGACTGTTAATAACCCGGAAATATATGCAGGCTGTTGGCAAGAAATTAGAGTCGGACCTGGCGGATCTCAAGAGCCGACTGAAGGCACAAGAGATGGAGACCCGGAAGGCAAACGCCAAGTTTGTCTCCAGCATCGCCGCTCAGGAGAAATTGAAGACTGAATTCGACGCTGAGCGGAAGGCCTGGGCTGAGGAAAAAGCTGCACTGGTGACCCGGGCAGAACAGGCGGAGAAGGCCCTCACTGAGAAGACCGCTGAGCTCTCCGGTCTAAAACGCCAAGTGTCCCAAATGGTAGCTGCCATCTTCGGTAAGTCGCCTCACCGGCTTTCATTCACATTGGAATGTTTACATCTCTTAACTCATCCTTATCACCCGGTCATCTGATGTTGTTAAACAGGTTCCAGAAGCGCCAACTTGAACCAGAGCGTGGTCACCAAGTTAAAGGCCGTGTACACCCTGGTGGAACAGCTCTACACCGGGTCACAGCGGGCCTTAGCTGTGGTGGCCCTGTCGAATGAAGTGCCGACTCATCTAGCCGAAGTCCTGCGCTGGCTCGCAGTTCTGCCACAGCAGATCCAGGAGCTACGACGAGCATCCGCGAGATCCGGAGCCATTGCCGCACTGAGCCGGGCCAAAGCCTTCTTGCCGGAGCTAGACCCGGCAGACATCGCCCTGGGTTACCCCAGCCTGAAAGAAGACGGCTCAGCGTTCGACCAGAAGGACTTCGCAGCTTGTGTGAAGGCTGTGCGCCCGATAGCCACCATCATCGGGAACGACACCGATTTAACGAAGTATCAGCCGGGATACAACGCGGAGAATCAGAGGATTCCAACCCCTCGCTATGAAGCTATCAATCTGATTCCCCCGGCTCGCCAGCACACCTTCGCCCCGGAGATTAACCCGGCCGGGTTAATTGACGAAGAGGCTCAGTTCGAAGCTCTCAGTGGCATCAACTGGAAGTCGTCGACCTTCGAAGCCTTGGGATCAGCCGGAGCAGAAGATGAGCCGGGGACTTCGACTCAGCAGGCGTCATAAACCGGCTGGCGGCTCACCAAACAACGCTCCACCCTTGAAACTTTGAAAGACTTTTGTAATAGAATAGGTGCAACAATTTATCTCTGCCGTGCCATCGTGCACGTAATGAATGCTGAAATCCTTTGAAGTCATTCTTTTTGATGCTCCTCCGGGTTATAATTATCCTTCGTGCTTCTCAACCTTTTAAAAAGGTACCTTTAAGTATCTGCATAAGAAGGCAAATCACAAGTCACAAGGCAGCTTACCGCCCTGAGAATCAGGTGTCTAAGATGGATAACCCGGAAATTCAAACCAAAAAGACTGATCCTTAACTATATTCCGAACATAGTCGTGATAACACACTCAACAGCTTGTAAGCATACTTCCGAGTTAAATAACCCGGGTAGCACAGTTAGTATCTGAACTCGAATTTGCTTGTCTTGATGACATCCATGATGCTCAACTAACAAGATAAACCAAAATTAAGCCGGCAAGTGAAACCCGGCAGTACATACTTTGACATGATCAGAGTAAACTTGTGGTAAAATGTAAAAATTTAAGGGCTTCCGGTTCGAATACGACCAGAACCTCGGTCCAAAGGGGTTAAGCTAAGATTCGGATACGATCGTATAGCCCCCAGTGGGTTCGGCGATGCCAATCAAGAGGGTATCGACAGCTATGTTCTCTTGGGTTCGAATACAACCCATGTTTGAACAGGAAGCCCCCAAGTGATTCTGAAAATTGTTTAACGACGCTGATTCGAATACGATCCACGTCGGTTCTTAGAGGGGTTAAGCTATGATTCAAATATGACCAAAATCAACCTCCCAATGAGCTCGGCACGTTGCCAATCAAATGGGTATCAACAGCCATGTTCTCTTTGGTTCGAATACGACCCATGTGTGAACAGGAAGCCCCCAAGTGACTTTATTGCTTACAGCTAGATTTGAAGATGATCATAAGCCGGATCTTCTGTAAGTCAGCATGTAAAAAACAACACACATACTTGGGAGAGAGCAAAGGACAGAGGTCCTTCTTTATTGCTTTATCATAATATATACATGACTGAGATAAATATGTACATCACAAGAGCCGGTAGCTCAAGTGTAGTAAGGCCGAAGCTGAGCTATGTTCCACGGCCGACGGGTCTCCTCCTCAGATTTACGCGAGTCCTTATGCTCCCGGATATCAATGAGGTAATATGACCCGTTGTGTAAGTTCTTACTGACCACAAAAGGCCCTTCCCAAGGTCGGGATAACTTGTGTGCATCCGTTTGATCCTGGATGAGCCGGAGCACCAGGTCGCCTTCCTGAAAGACCCGTGACTTGACCCGGCGGCTATGATAACGGCGCAGGTCTTGTTGGTAAATCGCTGAACGGGCGGCTGCCACATCACGCTGTTCGTCCAACAAGTCCAGAGCATCTTGGCGCGCCTGTTCATTATCCGTCTCAACATAAGCCGCCACACGAGGTGAATCATGACGGATGTTGCTGGGGAGAACTGCTTCTGCTCCATAAACCATGAAGAAAGGCGTGAAGCCTGTAGACCTGTTAGGAGTAGTGTTGATGCTCCATAAAACGGAGGGCAACTCCTCCACCCAACAACCCGGCATCCGTTGCAAAGGGACCAAGAGCCGGGGTTTAATGCCCTTCAGAATCTCCTGGTCAGCTCTCTCAGCTTGACCATTGGATTGGGGGTGTGCCACTGAAGAGACATCAAGCCGGATATGCTCTATTTGACAAAACTCCTCCATAGCGCCTTTGGACAGATTAGTGCCATTGTCTGTTATGATGCTATGTGGAAAGCCGAAGCGGAAGACCACCTTTTTCATAAATTGAACCGCCGTGGCTGCATCACACCTGCTAACTGGCTCAGCTTCCACCCACTTCGTGAATTTGTCCACTGCCACCAAGAGGTGGGTCTTCTTATCCTTGGATCGTTTAAAAGGCCCGACCATATCAAGCCCCCAGACCGCAAAGGGCCAAGTGATCGGGATCATCCTCAATTCCTGAGCCGGCACATGAGCCCGTCGGGAGAACCTTTGGCAGCCATCACATTTACTGACCAAGTCCACTGCATCAGCGTGAGCCGTCAGCCAATAAAAACCATGACGGAAAGCCTTGGCCACAAGAGATTTTGAACCGGCATGATGGCCACAATCCCCTTCATGGATCTCACGCAAGATCTCTTGACCTTCCTCAGGGGAGATACAACGCTGGAATGCCCCTGAAACACTGCGATGATGCAACTCGCCATCGATAACAATCATTGACTTAGCCCGCCGGGTTATTTGCCTGGCCAGAATTTCATCCTTAGGCAACTCTCCCCGGGTTATATAAGCCAGATATGGCATTGTCCAGTCTGGTATGATATGAAGAGCCGCCACCAGTCGTGCCTCCGGGTCAGGGATAGCCAAGTCCTCCTCTGAAGGCAGCTTGACCGAAGGGTTGTACAGGACATCCAGGAAGGTATTAGGCGGCACCGGCTTTCGCTGAGAGCCTAGCCGGCTTAACGCGTCAGCCGCCTCGTTCCGCCTGCGATCAATATGCTCGACTTGGTATCCCTGGAAGTGCCCGGCAATGGCATCAACCTCAGGGCGATAAGCCGCCATTAGAGGATCCTTAGAATCCCAGGTGCCAGATACTTGTTGAGCCACCAAGTCCGAGTCACGAAAGTACCTCACCCGGCTTAAGCTCATCTCCTTAGCCACCCGAAGACCGTGGAGCAAAGCCTCGTATTCTGCCGCATTGTTAGTGCAAGGAAACATCAACCGTAGCACATAATGGAATTTGTCACCTTTAGGGGAAGCCAAGACAACACCAGCCCCCGAGCCCTCCAGCTGCCTGGACCCATCAAAGTGAATAGTCCAATAAGTGTTATCCGGCTTTTGCTCGGGTACTTGTGACTCTGTCCAATCATTGATGAAATCCACCAAGGCCTGAGACTTGACAGCAGTGCGTGGCACATATTTAAGGTCATGAGGTCCAAGTTCTATAGCCCACTTAGCGATTCTCCCTGTAGCCTCTCTGTTTTGGATAATATCACCAAGAGGGGCGGAACTGACCACAGTGATGGGATGACCCTGAAAATAATGCTTAAGCTTCCGGCTCGCCATAAACACCCCATACACAAGCTTCTGCCAATGTGGATACCTCTGCTTGGACTCAATGAGCACCTCACTGATATAATAAACCGGCCGCTGAACCGGATGCTCCTTACCCGCCTCCTTGCGCTCCACCACAATAGCCACGCTGACGGCTCGTGCGTTTGCTGCCACATACAGTAGCAAGGGCTCCTTATCAACCGGAGCAGCAAGGACAGGGGGCTCTGCCAGTTGCTTTTTCAAATCCTCAAAAGCGGTATTAGCTGCATCATTCCAGATGAAGTTGTCAGTTTTCTTCATCAACTGATATAAGGGCATAGCCTTCTCACCCAAACGACTTATAAACCGGCTTAAAGCAGCGATGCGACCCGCCAAACGCTGAACGTCATTTACGCACGCCGGCCTAGCCAAGGAAGTGATGGCCTTGATCTTCTCCGGGTTAGCCTCAATGCCTCTGTCAGAAACCAAGAAACCCAATAGTTTGCCTGCCGGAACACCAAAAACACATTTGGCCGGGTTAAGCATCATCTTGTAGACCCGGAGATTGTCGAAGGTTTCCCTTAAGTCATCTATCAGGGTTTCCTCCTTGATAGATTTAACCACAATGTCATCCACATAAGCGTGAACATTGCGCCCGATCTGTTTATGAAGACAATTCTGCACACAACGCTGGTAAGTCGCCTGTGCACACTTGAGTCCAAAGGGCATAGACACATAGCAGAAGGCTCCAAAGGGAGTGATGAACGCCGTCTTCTCCTGGTCCTTAACTGCCATCTTAATCTGATGATACCCGGAATAAGCATCCAAGAAACTTAAGCGTGCACAACCTGCCGTAGCATCAATGATTTGATCGATACGGGGGAGAGCAAAAGGGTCAGCCGGACACGCCTTGTTCAAGTCCGTGTAATCCACACACATCCGCCAGGTGCCGTTCTTTTTAAGTACAAGCACCGGGTTAGCCAACCACTCTGGGTGAAACACCTCAACAATGAACCCGGCCGCCAAAAGCCGGGCCACTTCTTCACCAATAGCCTTCCGCCTTTCTTCATTAAACCGTCGAAGGAATTGTCTGACCGGCTTAAATTTTGGATCAACATTGAGAGTGTGCTCAGCGAGTTCTCTAGGTACACCTGGCATGTCAGCAGGTTTCCATGCAAAGATGTCCCTATTCTCAGGATGAACTCGATGAGCGCGCCTTCCTATTTCGGGTCCAGATTTGCACTGATGCTGAACTGCTGAGACGAGTCACCTGGAACAAAATCAACAAGTTTAGTCTCATCAGCTGATTTAAACTTCATTGCTGGTTCATTCTCCGTGGTTGGCTTTTTCAGAGAGGTCATATCTGTTGGGTCAACATTGTCTTTATAAAATTTCAACTCTTCTGTGGCACAAACAGACTCTGCATAAGCCGCGTCACCTTCCTCACACTCCAGAGCCACTTTCCGGCTGCCGTGAACCGTAATGGTCCCGTTGTGACCCGGAACTTGAGTTGTAAGTACACATAACACGGTCGTGCCATGAACTTGGCATAAGCCGGCCGTCCGAATATAGCATGGTATGGACTTCTTATCTTGACCACCTCAAAGGTCAACTTTTCCACCCTGTAGTTGTTCTCATCACCGAAGGCTACTTCCAGTTCGATCTTGCCGACTGGATAAGCCGATTTACCAGGTACCACACCATGGAAGATAGTATTTGACTGGCTGAGGTTCTTATCAACTAGCCCCATACGACGAAAAGTCTCATAATAGAGGATGTTGATGCTGCTGCCTCCATCCATGAGTACCTTTGTGAACTTATAGCCTCCCACTTGAGGAGCCACCACTAAGGCCAGGTGGCCCGAGTTATCCACCCGGGGAGGGTGATCCTCCCTACTCCACACTATGGGCTGCTCCGACCACCGTAAGTAGCGTGGAACTGCCGGCGCGACAGCATTAACAACCCTCTTGTGAAGCTTTTCGTCTCGTTTGCACAAACTAGTGGTGAACACGTGATACTGTCCACCGCTAAGCTGCTTTGGGTTGGTCTGATAGCCCCCCTGTTGCTGTTGATGACCCTGACCAGACTGTTGATTAAAGCCCCCTTGGCCGTTCTGTGGACCGGAATTTGACCCGCCGCCCGGGCCATGAAAGCCGCCAGCGCCTGAGCCGCCGCCCGGGCCATTGTAGTTTTTAAATGCCTTCATGATAGCACAATCCTTCCACAGGTGAGTCGCTGGCTTCTCTCTAGAGCCGTGTCTCGGACAAGGTTCATTCAACAGCTGCTCCAGAGAAGGTCCTGACCCGCCGCCTCGGGGAGGGGGCCTCCCCTTGCGTCGCTGGTTGTTGCCTTGGGCGTTGGCTACGAACTCCAGGCTGCCATCGGCCTTGCGCTTGCCTCCTCCTTGATTCCCCGGGTTAAACTGAGGACCCTTTCCATTGTCGTTCTTCTTTCCCTTCCCTATCCTTTCATCGTCTGAAGGGGGATCCTTGGTACTATCAGAATCGGCGTACTTGACAAGAGCCGCCATTAGTGTACCCATATCCGTGCAGTCGCGTTTAAGCCGCCCAAGTTTCATCTTTAGGGGCACAAAACGACAGTTCTGTTCTAACATCAAGACTGCAGAGCCGGCGTCCATCTTATCTGATGAATGTATGATCTCCTTGACCCGGCGAACCCAATGGGTCGTGGATTCACCCTCCTGCTGCTTACAGTTAGTCAAATCCACAATTGACATAGACTGCCTACAGGTATCCTTGAAGTTTTGAATGAACCGGGCCTTCAGCTCAGCCCAAGACCCAATGGAGTTCGGTGGCAGCCCTTTTAACCACGTGCGGGCAGTTCCATCTAACATCATGGTGAAATATTTGGCCATGGCCGCCTCGCTGACCTCTAGCAGTTCCATAGCCATCTCATAACTCTCAATCCAGGCCGCAGGCTGTAAGTCAGCTGTATAATTAGGCACCTTCCTAGGGCCCTTGAAATCCTTAGGTAGACGTTCATTACGGATGGCCGGCACCAAACAAGGGACACCCCCGGTCCTGGTAAAAATGCCCACATCAACGGACGCCGTCGGATAAGCCGGGGGGGGGGGGGTCTGATAAGCCGTCAATTGCGGCACCTGCTCCGCCTCTTGCCGTGCTTGGTCTGCTGCGTAGAAGGCTCCAACATGAGCCGGGCCATGGCCAGGGGGTGGGTCATGGCATCGGACATTACTTGAGCCGGTCGCTGAGACCATGTGCCGGCTGTAACTCGGGCTCTGGCCTGGGCGAGGAGTTGAGTGGATCCTGTCTCGGCTGTAGGAGTACGCCTCTTGCTGTGCTAGAGCCGTCTGCAGGAGTTCCCTGACCCGGCGGGTTTCGACGGCTGCCGGAGAATTGCCGTCAACGGGAAGAGCCACTAGTCGTGCTGCCGCAGCTACCATGTTCTCCAGCGGGTTATCGTAATGAACCGGGGGTATTGGCACATACTGAGGCGGGGCAGGGGGCACCTGAGGAGGCCCCATTACTAGTGGCTGAATAAGGGGTCCCGACCCGGGCGCAATGACCCCTGGTGGGTTACTGGATCCCGCACCCGGCGTGTTGAAGACATTGCGCGGATCGTAAACCGGCGGGAGTCGAGGCTGGGCCTTCTGATGCCTCCTTCTCATGACCTCGTTGGCCGCGTTCTGATCCATCGTGAGTTGGAAGGACTGCGCCTGAATCAAGTGAGTCCGGGCGTCGAGAGCCGCCCGCTCTGCCGCCAGCCTGATCCCTTCTGCTGCAAGATCCTCTTTAGCTTTCATCAGATCCAATTTTAACTGTGCCACCTCCGCGTCATGCTGGGCTTGATCTGCCGGGTCAACCGTGGCAGTTAACAGGGCCGTCATCTTATCTGTGAGATCCATCAGCACCTGAGCCGGGGAAGGCTCCGGGTTTTCCGATCCGGTAGCGGGGTTCTGAACAGGCTGCGCACCAGCCATAAAAACTCCGACCTGACTTGGCGGCTCAAAAAGGTCCGGAATACTGTTGCCATCGGAATAACTCATGAGCCTGCCATCTTGAAGTTGGTACAACGAGTTTGACTCATCAGCGGCCGACTCGCCGTCAGAGCCGGCGGCCGCCTCATCCCCAGACCCAGATGGATCGGAGGGCCTTCCATGGATGCATCCCACAAAAGCGCGCTTTAAGGCAGGCCGGGCCCTGGCGGGTCGTGCGCGCTGAGCCGTTTCGATGAGATTGGCGCAGAGATCCGGCTCGGGGCCCGACTCACCAACCTTGCCAATAAAGACATGAATTCCGCCAAAGGGGACCCGGTACCCGTACTCCACTGGGCCGGCGTCGGGGCCCCAGTCCGCATCGTCGATGTAGAGCTTGCCGCGATGACTCTTGGTCATCCGGCCCACAGCGTATCCCTTGAGCCCTTCGAAGCTGCCCTTCAAGAACTCAAATCCACCGTGCACTGGCCCCACGGTGGGCGCCAACTGTCGTAGAATTGTCACGGCAGATGTCCTTGGGCTAGGACTTAGTCGTGGAGCCATCGCAACTAGGAAGCTTGAAGGGGTTATGCGGGACAAGGGACACGAGAGTTTATACTGGTTCGGCCCCTTACGGTGAAGGTAAAAGCCTACGTCCAGTTCGAGGTGTTACTGATTAGGGTTACGATCGCCAGGGAGCTAAACAGCTATGCCCGGCTCTCGGAGAGATCGTTGTCGCCCCTCAACCGCTGCCAGGTCGTCCCTTTATATAGGGAGGCTGACGCCCGGCAGCCCTTAGAGTCCCGGCCGGCTCATAAGAGTGTCCGGCTCGGACTCTAAACAATACTTGCCTTACACTACAAGTCTACTATAACAATGATTGTAACTACGGGCTTTAAGCCATATCCGGGTCTCAGCCCATCTCTGGCCCATTATCCTGAAACTTAGCTCCGGGCTTCTGGTAATGATCCTTGGAGTAACCCGGCCCTCCTGGCGGGTGACCCCCAGGTCTATATCCTCAACATTATTCAAATCAAGTCTATGATATAAAGAGAGAGGCATAACACTAACACCGGCTCCAAGATCACATAAAGCAGTTTTAACATAATTTCTTTTAATGGAGCATGGTATAGTGGGTACTCCTGGATCTCCTAGTTTCTTAGGTATTCCACACTTGAAAGTGTAATTAGCAAGCATGGTGGAAATCTCAGCTTCCGGTATCTTTCTTTTATTAGTAACAATTTCTTTCATGTACTTAGCATAAGGATTCATTTTGAGCATATCAGTTAATCGCATACGCAAGAAGATAGGTCTAATCATTTCAGCAAAGCGCTCAAAATCCTCATCATCCTTTTTCTTGGATGGTTTGGGAGGTAAAGGCATGGGTTTCTGAACCCATGGTTCTCTTTCTTTACCGTGTTTCCTAGCAACAAAGTCTCTTATCATAACGTTGATTCTTTGATTGTGGGTTATCAAGATCAACAGCAGGTTCAATTTCTACATCATTATCATTACTAGGTTGAGCATGAACATGAACATCATCATTAATATTATTGCTAGGTTCATTTTCATCACCAGATTGTGTTTCAGCATCAGAAATAGAAATATCATTTGGATTCTTAGGTGGTTCAGCAATAGGTTCACTAGAAGCATGCAAAGTCCTATCATTTTTCTTTTTCTTCTTTTTAGAGGAACTAGGTTCATCTATATTATTTCTCTGAGAATCCTGCTCAATTCTCTTAGGATGGCCTTCAGGATACAAAGGTTCCTGAGTCATTTTACGAGTTCTAGTAGCCACTCTAACAGCATAGTCATTATTCTTACTATTCAATTCATTAAGAAAATCATTCTGAGCTTTAAGTACTTGTTCTACTTGAGTGGTAACCATAGAAGCATGTTTACTAATGAGTTTAAGTTCACCTTTAACTCTAGACATATAATCACCCAAGTGTTCAATCATATAAGCATTTTGTTTTAATTGTCTACCAAAATAAGCATTGAAGTCTTCTTGCTTAACCATAAAATTATCAAACTCATCCAAGCATTGGCTAGCAATTTTAGTAGGAGGGATTTCAGCTTTATCATATCTATAGAGAGAATTTACCTTTACTACCTGTGTCGGGTTATCAGGACCATGAGTTTCTTCAGTAGGAGATGAATTAAGATCATATGTTTCTTCAACAGGCGGTAAATTAAGGCCATGTATTTCTTAATAGGAGGTAAATTCTTAACATCTTCAGCTTTAATACCTTTTTCTTTCATAGATTTCTTTGCCTCTTGCATATCTTCAGGACTGAGAAATAGAACACCTCTTTTCTTCGGAGTTGGTTTAGGAATAGGCTCAGGAGCTGGCTCAGGAAGTGTCCAATTATTTTCATTTGTCAACATATTATTCAATAGAATCTCAGCTTCATCCGGTGTTCTTTCCCTGAAAATAGAACAAGCACAACTATCCAGGTAATCTCTGGAAGCATAGGTTAGTCCATTATAAAAGATATCAAGTATTTCATTTTTCTTAAGAGGATGATCAGGCAAAGCATTAAGTAGTTGGAGAAGCCTCCCCCAAGCTTGTGGGAGACTCTCTTCTTCAATTTGCACAAAATTATATATTTCCCTTAAAGCAGCTTGTTTCTTATGAGCAGGGAAATATTTAGCAGAGAAGTAATAAATCATATCCTGGGGACTACGCACACAACCAGGATCAAGAGAATTAAACCATATCTTAGCATCACCCCTTAATGAGAACGGAAATATTTTAAGGATATAAAGGTAGCGAGTTCTCTCATCATTAGTGAACAGGGTGGCTATATCATTTAATTTAGTAAGATGTGCCACAACAGTTTCAGATTCATAACCATAGAAAGGATCAGATTCAACCAAAGTAATTATATCAGGATCAACAGAGAATTCATAATCCTTATCAGTAACACAGATAGGTGAAGTAGCAAAAGCAGGGTCAGGTTTCATTCTAGCATTAAGAGATTGCTGCTTCCATTTAGCTAATAACTTCTTAAGATCATATCTATCATTGCAAGCTAAAATAGCTCTAACAGATTCTTCATCCATAACATAACCCTCAGGAACAACAGGCAATTCATATTTATTAGGGGGAGAGTCTTCATCATCACTATCTTCAATATTATCAGTTTCAATAATTTCATTCTCTCTAGCCCTAGCAAGTTTTTCATCAAGAAATTCACCAAGTGGCACAGTAGTATCAAGCATAGAAGTAGTTTCACCATAAGTATCATGCATAGCAGAAGTGGCATCATCAATAACATGCGACATATCAGAATGAATAGCAGAAGCAGGTTTAGGTGTCGCAAGCTTACTCAAAACAGAAGGTGAATCAAGTGCAGAGCTAGATGGCAGTTCCTTACATCCCCTCGTAGTTGAGGGATAAATTGTTGTTTTTGCGTCTTTCAAGTTCTTCATAGTGACCGGCAGATATAAATCCCAAGTGACTCAAAGAATAGAGCTATGTTCCCCGGCAACGGCGCCAGAAAATAGTCTTGATAACCCACAAGTATAGGGGATCGCAACAGTTTTCGAGGGTAGAGTATTCAACCCAAATTTATTGATTCGACACAAGAGGAGCCAAAGAATATTCTCAAGTATTAGCAGTTGAGTTGTCAATTCAACCACACCTGGATATCTTAATATCTGCAGCAAAGTATTTAATAGCAAAGTAGTATGGAAGTAACGGTAACGGTAGCAAAGTAATCTTTTTGGGTTTTTTAGTGATTGTAACAGTAGCAACGGAAAAGTAAATAAGCGAAGAACAATATGTGAAAAGCTTGTAGGCATTGGATCGGTGATAGAGAATTATGCTGGATGCGGTTCATCATGTAACAATCATAACATAGGGTGACACGGAACTAGCTCCAATTCATCAATGTAATGTAGGCATGTATTCCGAATATAGTCATACGTGCTTATGGAAAAGAACTTGCATGACATCTTTTGTCCTACCCTCCCGTGGTAGGCGGGTCCTAATGGAAGCTAAGGGATATTAAGGCCCCCTTTTAATAGAGTATCGGACCAAAGCATTAACACATAGTGAATACATGAACTCCTCAAACTATGGTCATCACCGGGAGTGGTCCCGATTATTGTCACTTCGGGGTTAACGGATCATAACACATAGTAGGTGACTATAGTCTTGCAAGATAGGATCAAGAACTCACATATATTCATGAAAACATAATAGGTTCAGATCTAAAATCATGGCACTCGGGCCCTAGTGACAAGCATTAAGCATAGCAAAGTCATAGCAACATCAATCTCAGAACATAGTGGATACTAGGGATCAAACCATAACAAAACTAACTCGATTACATGATAGATCTCATCCAACCCATAACCGTCCAGCAAGCCTACGATGGAATTACTCACGCACGGCGGTGAGCATCATGAAATTGGTGACGGAGGATGGTTGATGATGACGACGGCGACGGATTCCCCTCTCCGGAGCCCCGAACGGGCTCTAGATCAGCCCTCCCGAGAGGTTTTAGGGATTGGCGGCGGCTCCGTATCGTAAAACGCGATGAATCCTTCTCTCTGATTTTTTCTCCCCGAACACGAATATATGGAGTTGGAGTTGAGGTCGGTGGAGCGTCAGGGGGCCCACGAGGCAGGGGCGCGCCCAGGGGGGCAGGCGCGTGCCCCACCCTCGTGGACAGGTGGTGGGCCCCCTGACGTGGATTCTTCTTCCAGTATTTTTAATATTTTCCAAAAATAAGTTCCGTGGAGTTTTAGGTCATTCCGAGAACTTTTGTTTCTGCACATAAATAACACCATGGCAATTCTGCTGAAAACAGCGTAAGTCCGGGTTAGTTCCATTCAAATTATGCAAGTTAGAGTCCAAAACAAGGGCAAAAGTGTTTGGAAAAGTAGATACGACAGAGACGTATCACCCATTATGGTCTGCAAAATCTTGCGGGCCTTTAGCTGGGCTGGCCCATTGTGGTCCGCTAAATCTTGTGGGCCTTTAGCTGGGACGGCCCATTATGGTCTGCAAAATCTTGTGGGCCTTTAGCTGGGCCGGCCCATTATGGTCTGCTAAATCTTGTGGGCATTTAGTTGGGACGGCCCATATCATAGGCCCATCTCGACCGTTTGATGAGTGACACCTGTGCCAACGCGGAGCTGACGCGTGGTTCCGTTGGCAGTGAGAATTTTACACGTGGAAAATGGGCATTGGTCGTGGCTGTTAGCGGGTTATCGGAGCCAAAACCGGACCCGATAGCTTAACGGCGTCCCGTTATGGTGGATGCCACATGTCGGTCACCCTTGACGAAAGCACTTCTATGACGCGCGATTTATCGTCATGGAAGTGGACACTTTCGTGATGATAATTTTGGTAATGTCATGGAACACTTCTATGATAGCACAGGTATGACTATCTTCATTCTGTCATAAATTTGTCATGGATGTACATGCATGACAGAAAACGTGACATACTGTGACAAACACGTATCATCACGGAAGTGTATATTTTTTGTAGTCTGGCCATCTATGCACTGATTAAAATGGTAAAGACTTCGATCAAAAGGTATACCGCTCCAGGATTGGCTCTTTATTGTATCTATGTGCATCTAGGCCAGATATTATGCTTAGTGTTTGCATGTGTGCCCGTTTTCAAGCTACACCGAAGGAATCACACCATAAGGCTGTGAAACATATTCTTCGATATCTAGCTCACACTCCAACACTTGGACTATGTTATCCCAAGGGCTCGGCTTTTGATCTCATTTGGATATTTTGACTCTAACTATGTTGGTGATCGAGTGGATCGCAAGTCAACATCAGGCACATGCCATTTCCTCGGATGATCCTTGGTATGTTGGTCCTCGAAGAAGCAGAACTGCGTATCACTGTCCACTTCTGAAGCTGAGTACATTGCTGCTGGTTCTTGTTGTGCTCAATTGCTATGGATGAAGAAAACCCTCAAGGACTACGGAATCAACATGAAGAATCTGCCACTCTACTGCGACAACGAGAGTGCCATCAAAATTGCTCATAACCCAGTTCAGCACTCGAAGACTGAGCACATACAGATTCGTCATCTTTTTCTTCGTGAGCATGTGTTGAAGGGCGGCATCTCTTTCGAGTACGTGAAGACAGAAGAACAACTAGTAGATATCTTCACAAAGCCCTTGGATGAGAAGAGATTTAGCAAGTTGCGGTGTGAGCTAAATATCTTAGAATCTTCGAATGTTCTTCGAAAGGACACACATCCTATCACTTATGCAAAACTGATGACTTAGATGTGCAGCACACGAAGTAACGTTTCAATCAATGAAGACTAACCCTCCAAGTGTGAGGAAATTAATGAAGAATTTGATTCTCACAACCCTACAACAATTGTACGGGGCGTCCGAAATCATCATTCTTATACGGTGGGTCACGCCACCAACAAAAGTTGAAAATCTTCAAAATTGAGTTCTTCATCAGTTTGCAAATTCTTCAAATTTTCAAATTCCTCAATTGGTCAAATTCTTCAACTTTGCAAAGTCTTCACCTTTTCGACTGATGTTATTCATTGACTATATATATATATATATATATATATACATAAACACTATTCTGATCACGGGATGAGAATATTATTCTGAGCACAACTTGACCTGCCCAGGCAGTAGTACGTTGAACTTCCCCCAGTGCTAGGTTGAAATTCCGCAAATATTACCCAAATGGGGCTTGCTATATACCATTGGAAAGCTATGGACACAAGTATCATGAACCAAGTTAAAATTTTGGCAAAATGTAAGCGGTTTAAGAGCAGTTTTGAAAACCGTTTTTTCTTCACACGAAAAACGTGAATCGTATTTTCAATCGCATTTCTAAACCATTTATCGGAATGAGGCAAATAATATGGCGTTGGAAAGATGCTACAAAACTGTTCCTTCCACATGTTGAAAGTTTTCTCTAATTCATTATGGATAAAGAGTAATTTGGAAAATCGTAGAATTTTGCAGACCGAACAGCCGAGTTCGTATTTTCGATGTCATTTCTAAACGGCTAATCCTGTTGGGGAACGCAGTAATTTCAAAAAAATTCCTACGCACACGCAAGATCTATCTAGGTGATGCATAGCAACGAGAGGGGAGAGTGTTGTCCATGTACCCACGTAGACTGTAAGCGGAAGCATTATGACAACGTGGTTGATGTAGTCGTACGTCTTCACGATCCGACCGATCCTAGCACCGAAGGTACGGCACCTCCGCGATCTGCAGACGTTCAGCTCGGTGACGTCCAACAAACTCTAGATCAAGCTGAGGTCGAGGGAGAGTTCCATCAGCACGACGGCGTGGTGACGGTGGTGATGAAGCTACCGGCGCAGGGCTTCGCCTAAGCAATGCAACGATATGACCGAGGTGGAAATCTGTGGAGGGGGGCACCGCACACGGCTAAACAATCAACTTGTGTGTCTATGGGGTGCCCCCTTCCCCCGTATATAAAGGAGTGGAGGAGGGGAGGGTTGGCCCTCATGGCGCGCCCAAGGGGGGAGTCCTACTCCCAGTAGGAGTAGGTTTCCCCCTTTCCCTAGTAAGAGTAGGAGAAGAAGGAAGAGGGAGAGGGAGAGAAGGAAAGGGGGGTCGGCCCCCCTCCCAATTTGGATTGGTCTTGGGGGTGCCCCCACCTTGGATGCCTCCTCCTCTCTCCCACTAAGGCCCAATAAGGCCCATTGACTCCCCGGGGGGTTCCGGTAACCCCCCCTGGTACTCCGGTAAATGCCCGAACTCACCCGGAACCATTTCGATGTCCAAACATAGCCTTCCAATATATCGATCTTTATGTCTTGACCATTTCGAGACTCCTCGTCATGTCCGTGGTCACATCCGGAACTCCGAACAACCTTCGGTACATCAAAATACATAAACTCATAATATCGATCGTCACCAAACGTTAAGCGTGCGGACCCTATGGAACTATGTAGAAATGACCGAGACACACTTCCGGTCAATAACCAATAGCGGAACCTGGATGCTCATATTGGTTCCTACATATTCTACGAAGAGCTTTATCGGTCAACCGCACAACAACATACGTTGTTCCCTTTGTCATTGGTATGTTACTTGCCCGAGATTCTATCATCGGTATCTCAATACCTAGTTCAATCTCGTTACCGGCAAGTCTCTTTACTCGTTCTGTAAAGCATCATCCCGCAACTAACTCATTAGTCACATTGCTTGCAAGGCTTATAGTGATGTGAATTCCGAGAGGGCCCAGAGATACCTCTCCGACAATCAGAGTGACAAATCCTAATCTCGATCTATGCCAACTCAACAAACACCATCGGAGACACCTGTAGAGCATATTTATAATCACCCAGTTACGTTGTGACGTTTGATCGCACACTAAGTGTTCCTCCGATATTCGGGAGTTGCATAATCTCATAGTCATAGGAACATGTATAAGTTGTCAAGAAAGCAATAGCAACAAACTAAACGATCATCGTGCTAAGCTAACGGATGGGTCAAGTCAATCACATAATTCTCTAATGATGTGATCCCGTTCATCAAATGACAACTCTTGTCTATGGCTAGGAAACTTAACCTTCTTTGATTAACGAGCCAGTCAAGTAGAGGCATACTAGTGACACTCTGTTTGTCTATATATTCACACATGTACTAAGTTTCCGGTTAATACAATTCTAGCATGAATAATAAACATTTATCATGATATAACGAAATATAAATAACAACTTTATTATTGCCTCTAGGGCATATTTCCTTTAGTCTCCCACTTGCACTAGAGTCAATAATCTAGATTACATCGTAATGATTCTAACACCCATGGAGTCTTGGTGTTGATCATGTTTTGCTCGTGAGAGAGGCTTAGTCAATGGGTCTGCAACATTCAGATCCGTATGTATCTTGCAAATCTCTATGTCTCCCTCCTTGACTTGGTCGCGGATGGAATTGAAGCGTCTCTTGATGTGCTTGGTTCTCTTGTGAAATCTGGATTCCTTTGCCAAGGCAATTGCACCGGTATTGTCACAAAAGATTTTCATTGGACCCGATGCACTAGGTATGACACCTGGATCGGATATGAACTCCTTCATTTGCTGCTTCCGAAGCAGCTATGTACTCTGCTTCACACGTAGATCCCGACACGACGCTCTGCTTGGAACTACACGAACTTACAGCTCCACCATTCAATAAAAATATGTATCCGGTTTGTGACTTAGTGTCATCCGGATCAGTGTCAAAGCTTGCATCGTAACCATTTACGACAAGCTCTTTGTCACCTCCATAAACGAGGAACATATCCTTAGTCCTTTTCAGGTATTTCAGGATGTTCTTGACCACTGTCCAGTGATCCACTCCTGGATTACTTTGGTACCTTCCTGCTAAACTAATAGCAAGGCACACATCAGGTCTGGTACACAGCATTGCATACATGATAGAACCTATGGCTGAAGCATAGGGACTGACTTTCATTTTCTCTCTATCTTCTGTAGTGGTCGGGCATTGAGTCTGACTCAACTTTAGACCTTGTAACACAGGCAATAACCCTTTCTTTGCTTGATCCATTTTGAACTTCTTCAAAACTTTATCAAGGGATGTGCTTTGTGAAAGTCCAATTAAGCGTCTTGATCTATCTCTATAGATCTTGATGCCCAATATATAAGCAGCTTCATCGAGGTCTTTCATTGAAAAATTCTTATTCAAGTATCCTTTTATGCTGTTCAGAAATTTAGTATCATTTCCGATCAATAATATGTCATCCATATATAATATCAGAAATGCTACAGAGCTCCCACTCACTTTCTTGTAAATACAGGCTTCTCCAAAAGTCTGTATAAAACCATATGCTTTGATCACACTATCAAAGCGTATATTCCAACTCCGAGAGGCTTGCACCAGTCCATAAATGGATCGCTGGAGCTTGCACACTTTGTTAGCACCTTTTGGATCGACAAAACCTTCTGGTTGCATCATATACAACTCTTCTTTAAGATATCCATTAAGGAATGAAGTTTTGACATCCATTTGCCAAATTTCATAATCATAATATGTGGCAATTGCTAACATGATTCGGACAGACTTTAGCATCACTATGGGTCAGAAGGTCTCATCGTAGTCAACTCCTTGAACATGTCGAAAACCTTTCACAACAAGTTGAGCTTTGTAGACAGTAACATTACCGTCAGCGTCAGTCTTCTTCTTGAAGATCCATTTATTCTCTATGGCTTGCCAATCATCGGTCAAGTCAACCAAAGTCCACACTTTGTTCTCATACATGGATCCCATCTCGGATTTCATGGCCTCAAGCCATTTTGCGGAATCTGGGTCATCATCGCTTCCTCATAGTTCGTAGGTTTGTCATGGTCAAGTAACATGACCTCCAGAATAGGATTACCGTACCACTCTGGTGCGGATCTTACTCTGGTTGACCTACGAGGTTCGGTAGTAACTTGATAAGGAGTTTCATGATCATCATCATTAGCTTCCTCACTGACTGGTGTAGGAATCACTGGAACTAATTTCTGTGATGAACTACTTCCCAATAAGGAAGTAGGTACAATTACCTCATCAAGTTCTGCTTTCCTCCCACTCACTTCTTCCGAGAGAAACTCCTTCTCTAGAAAGGATCCATTCTTAGCAACAAATATCTTGCCTTCAGATCTGTTATAGAAGGTGTACCCAACAGTCTCCTTTGGGTATCCTATGAAGACACATTTCTCCGATTTGGGTTCGAGCTTATCAGGTTGAAGCTTTTTCGCATAAGCATCGCAGCCCCAAACTTTAAGAAACGACAACTTGGGTTTCTTTCCAAACAACAGTTCATATGGTGTCGTCTCAACGGATTTACATGGTGCCCTATTTAACGTGAATGCAGTCGTCTCTAAATGTAACACCCCGGATGTAACTTTCCATATTTGTAACTCCACTCATGCCATTTTTGGCTATGTGTTATGATATTCCCTTCGTGGTCGGGTTTTTTCTTTCGTTTTGTTTTTTGTTCATGTCATGCATCTCATATCATGTCATCATGTGCATCTCATTTGCATACGTGTTCGTCTCATGCATCCGAGCATTTTCTCCGTTGTCCGTTTTGCAATCCAGCACTCCCACGTGCACCGGCGCACCCCTTTTGTTTCTTTTTGTGAGCGGGTGTTAAACGTTCTCGGAATGGACCGAGGTTTGTCAAGTGGCCTTGGTATACCACCGGTAGACCACCTGTCAAGTTTCGTTCCATTTGGAGGTCGTTTGATACTCCAACGGTTAACCGGGTAATCGCAAAGTCCTTTTGTGTGTTGCAGCAAAACCCCCTTCCTAACAGCCCAAAGCCCCTCTAAGTCACCTCCATGCTCTCGGTCGTTCGATCACGATCGTGTGGGCGAAAACCGCACTCCATTTGGAGTCTCCTAGCTCCCTCTACCTATAAATATGGGTTCCCCCTCCGAAATCCGGGTCCCGAAACCCTAGCCCCGCTCCCTCCACGCGCCGGACACGTCCGCCCGGCGCCGGACGAAAGCCGTCGCCGCCCGTAGCCAACCGGGGCGCG
>NC_057814.1:529040057-529096228 GCF_018294505.1 Triticum aestivum | reverse complement strand
GCCGCCGCCCCTGCTCCGGTCGCCGGCCCCGCCGTCTCCCTCCTCTCCTCCGCCGGCCGCCGCCTCTGCTCCGACGCGAGCTCCGGCGAGCCCGAACCCTAGATCCGCGACGGTTGACATCTTCCTCCCCTCGATTTTCCCCAAGTCCCGTGTATTTTACATTATATGCTCCTGTTCATCGCATCATATCTCCGCGCATACTGCTCCGTTTCGTGCGTGTAATATGTCAAAATGTTCGCCTCGAGATGCTCTTCATTTTATTCTATTATGCCATGCTCATTTGAGTTCATCTTGATGCCCAAATCTCTGGTGCAAGAGTGCTATATGATGTTTACTGCTGTTACTTATCAGAACTTGAGGATTTCTTATTTTTGTTGCATTTGATGTGTGCATCTTATGGGCATGAGCTCTACATGTGTTTTGATCTATGCCATGCCATATTTACAGAGGTATATGCCATGTATTTTTTTGATCTATGTGGTGTCTAGCAAAAGCATGCAAACTAGGCTTCGTGATGTTTCCGTTTTCAGGGACTTAGGATTTCCACCAAGTCTGTGACTGCTGTTATTTTGTTGCTATGTATCCATGTGGCTACAGAGAGATCCATGCTTCTTTTGGGCATGTTCAGTAAGGATCTTTTGTAGATATAGTTGTGCTCTATCCATCCATGCCCCGGTTTGCAATTATGGAGTGCCATAGCATGTCTTAATCTTGCTCTACTTTTTCTATAAAATATTCCTGGCAGATTGTTAACATGATATGCAATTTTGCCAAGGTTGTTGTAGTCGATCCATACATGCTATGTATTTCCTCTTGCCATGGTTAGCTTTATAAACATGCCATCTTGCTGTAGGTATTCTTATTTGGTCATGCATTGCTTTGTGATGAGTGAATCGAGCTCATAAACATGCCTTCATAATTCTGTTAATGCCATGCTCTGTTTTCTGCTAAGTCTGAAACCTATTAACGAAACTTGCTATGTTTTCATGGGTGCCATCATATTTTCTGATCCTTTGTGGCTCATGGTTAGTAATGGACTTTTGTCATATGCATTCAGTAGATTCATGCATGCCTTGTTTTGCTATGTTAAGTTCCTGTAGCATGTGTTTTTCTTACTCTGAACAGTGCTACCTGATGCTGTTTCAGCCATGTCCAGTATTTTCTCTTAAGTCTGTGAACCTGATATCTTTTGCACTTTTGCCATGCTTGTTTGAACCTGTTGTGGTGTGATCTAGCCGTAGCTTAGAATTCATCTTTTGTTAAGCATCTCCTGTAGATTACTGCCGTATGCTTTGTTGTTATGTTGGGGTGCTGTAGCATAGTTACTTGTTGCATTCTACGTGCTATCATGCTGTTAATCGCAGAATCGTGTCATTCTTGTTTTGCTTGCCATTTGCAAACCGTGCATCCGTTTCCGGTGATCTTTATATCGATTTCAACCGAAATCATCTCATCTTTCCAGTGGCATCCTTGGTTTGCCAAGTTACTGCCTTGTTCATTCTTTTTCTTCCGGAGCACGCATATGCATCGCATATCATATCTTGCATATCATGCATGTTTTGCATCATGTTGCTTGTGCATTTCCCGTGATTGATTGTGGTTCCATTGCTTGTGTTCTTGTTGTGGGTAGAGCCAGGAGACGAGTTCGTGCACGAGGAACCTGTTGAGTACGCTTACGAGGATCAAGCTTTCGACAACTCTGAGAACCTTGCAGGCAAGATGACCATACCCTCGAAATCACTTCTATCTTTGCTTTGCTAGTTGTTCGCTCTATTGCTATGTTGCGCTACCTACCACTTGCTATATCATGCCTCCCATATTTGCCATGTCAAGCCTCTAACCATCCTTTCCTAGCAAACCGTTGTTTGGCTAAGTTACCGCTCTTGCTCAGCCCTTCTTATAGCGTTGCTAGTTGCAGGTGAAGTTGAAGTTGCTTCCATGTTGGAACATGGATATTTTGGAATATCACAATATATCTTATTTAATTAATGCATCTATATATTTGGTAAAGGGTGGAAGGCTCGGCCTTATGCCTGGTGTTTTGTTCCACTCTTGCCGCCCTAGTTTCCGTCAGACCGGTATTTTGTTCCTTGAGTTTGCGTTCCTTACACGGTTGGGTGATTTATGGGACCCCCTTGACAGTTCGCCTTGAATAAAACTCCTCCAGCAAGGCCCAACCTTGGTTTTACCATTTGCCACCTAAGCCTTTTCCCTTGGGTTTTCGCGAGCCCGAGGGTCATCTTTATTTAAACCCCCGGGCCAGTGTTTCTCTGAGTGCTGGTCCAAACTGGAGCCCTTTGCAGCGCCACCTCGGGGAAACTTGAGGCCTGGTTTTAGTTGTACGGACTGCTCATCCAGTGTGCCCTGAGAATGAGATATGTGCAGCTCCTATCGGGATTTGTCGGCACATTCGGGCGGCTTTGCTGGTCTTGTTTTACCATTGTCGAAATGTCTTGTAAACTGGGATTCCGAGACTGATCGGGTCTTCTTGGGAGATAGTTTATCCTTTGTTGACCGTGAGAGCTTATAATGGGCTAAGTTGGGACACCCCTGCAGGGTATTATCTTTCAAAAGCCGTGCCCGCGGTTATGAGGCAGATGGGAATTTGTTAATATCCAGTTGTAGAGAACTTGTCACTTGACTTAATTAAAATACATCAACACTGTGTGTAGCCGTGATGGTCTCTTCTCGGCGGAGTCCGGGAAGTGAACACGGTTTGAGTTATGCATGAACATAAGGAGTTTCAGGATCACTTCTTGATCACTTCTAGTTTCGCGACCGTTGCGTTGCTTCTCTTCTCGCTCTCATTTGCGTATGTTAGCCACCATATATGCTTAGTGCCTGCTACAGCTCCATCTCATTACACCATCCTTTCCTATAAGCGTAAATAGTCTTGATCTCGCGGGTGTGAGATTGCTGAGTCCTCGTGAGTCACAGATTCTACCAAAACAATTACAGGTGCCGACGATGCCAGTGCAGATGACGCAACTGAGCTCAAGTGGGAGTTTGACGAGGAACGTGGTTGTTACTATGTTTCTTTTCCTGATGATCAGTAGTGGAGCCCAGTTGGGACGATCAGGGATCTAGCTTTTGGGGTTATCTTATTTTCATTTGGATTTGACCGTAGTCGGTCTATGTGTGGATTTTGGATGATGTATGAATTATATTTATGTATTGTGTGAAGTGGCGATTGTAAGCCAACTCTTGTTATCCCATTCTTTTTCATTACATGGGATTGTGTGAAGATAACCCTTCTTGCGACAATACCACAATGCGGTTATGCCTCTAAGTTGTGCCTCGACACGTGGGAGATATAGCCGCATCGTGGGCGTGACAAGTTGGTAATCAGAGCCATCCCCGACTTAGGAGCCCCCTGCTTGATCGAATCGCTGGCGTTGTTGAGTCTAGAACAAAAATGTTTTGAGTCTTAGGATTATATATATCGGAGAGTAGGATTCTTTTTACTCCTCAGTCCCTTCGTCGCTCTAGTGAGGCCTCCTGACGTAGAAGTTTTGACTCTTCTCTCCTCAAATTTCACTAAAAAAAATTTAGG
Source organism: Triticum aestivum (assembly GCF_018294505.1). Taxonomy (NCBI): domain Eukaryota; kingdom Viridiplantae; phylum Streptophyta; class Magnoliopsida; order Poales; family Poaceae; genus Triticum; species Triticum aestivum. The sequence continues at coordinate 529,092,675 of NC_057814.1, read as the reverse complement.
ATCACGCGGGTATCTTGGAATCATTCCGATGGTTTTGTGACGAGAACATTGTTCTTGGTGCCTCCTGACATTTAGGGGTTGTGGCAGTGTCCCGAGGAGTTGAGCTCCGAGGTGTTGTTGTCACAATTTTATCGTTGCAGTTCTGGAATACCTGAGTTTCGCCGACATCGAAAATCTCTTTTATGCAGTTGTTGGTGAGGTCACCTCGATGCCACCCAGTACTGGGGCGGGAGTTCGGGAGTATTGCCATAACTCGTATAACGGATGCTTTTCGAAGGTTGAGGTACACGATTTCCGAAGGTTCCTTGGTTATGTGTTGACGGATGGATACAGCTGGATCTAGGGATTGCTAGTTTGGGTGATATATTTTGTGTCCCCTGTATCCCCAACACCAGATTGCATAACCAGAAAGTTTCGGGAGTTTATAGGTGGGATTCAGGTAGCTCTTAGCATTTCTTCCCGCAGATATTTGGTTTGTGATTGGGCAATCCTTACCACTTATTTGTTCCACTCGTACCTTTTTATTTTATTCATCAATCTCTAATCAAGTGGCTTCTCACCTTATGGAAGTGTGATGTTTTACTATGGAATTCATTCATTCATCCTTGTTCGAATGTTTATTGTGAAGACTATATGTTGCAATTTCTATCCGTTGATTCAACTTGTCTATATGTCTATCAAGATGCTAACGGATGTCACCCTCTTCAGGATGGCTCCGCCAACGCGTCAGAATCCGGAACGCAATGATGGGAGTCAGGCGAACCCTCCGCCACCACCTCCGCCTCCGGAGGCATGGCAAGCTATCATGGCAGCCACCAACGCCAATGCTCAGATGATTTTGCAACTCTTGCAAGAACGCACCCAAGGGCAAGGCAATCAAGGAAATCAAGGTCAAGGCAACAATCTGCCTCACTTCGCTACCCTCAACCAGTTCCTCGCAAATCAGCCCAAGTCTTTTAGCTACTGTGCCGAGGCCACAGATGCCGATGATTGGCTCGTGGACATCAACAAGCATTTTGAATGTAGCAATGTCAGGCCTGAGGACTTTGTCAAGTTCGCTTCTTTTCAACTCAAGGATCAAGCTGCCGAGTGGTATCAACAATACAAAGATTCGAGAGGAGGTCATGTGATTACCTGGGATGATTTCCGCCGAGACTTCAAAGCTCACCACATTCCACAAAGTGTTGTCGAGAGCAAGCGTGAGGAGTTCCGCAATCTCAAGCAAGGCAGCATGTCCGTGTATCAATACAATACTCAGTTTCAGAAACTCGCGCGCTTCGCTAAGCAAGACGTTCCTGATGAAAAGAGCATGATCTATCAATTCAGAGGTGGCCTCAGAGAAGATTTGCAATTACCTCTTGTGCTTTTTGAGCCGACCAAGTATGATGATTTCTACAATATGGCACTGAAGCAAGAGGCTGCTCAGCTCAAGTGTGAGGCTTCTAAGAAGAGAGTCAGGGACGCAATTCAGTCTTCTTCTTCCTCACTAGTGGCTACTAAGCAACAGAAATTCTGGTTGCCTCCTCCTCCTCCGTTTCGTCAGCCTTACCAGCAGAAGAACAAAGGTGGCCATGGATCTTCCCACTCACCCAACCCTGGCTATCAGAACAAGTCTCAGAATCTAGCTCCAAAGTACAATGCTCCTTATCATCGTCCACTCTCAGAGGTGACTTGCAACAAGTGTCAGCAGAAAGGTCACTATGCTAACAAGTGCTTCATTCAAAGGCGCCTTCCGCCTCCTCCTCCTGTGAGAACTTCCAGCAATGCAGTGGTCAAGCATAATCCCAAGTCTGCAAAGGTGAACATGATGAATGCAGCTCAAGCGGAGGAATCTACTGATGTGATAATGGGTAATCTCTCAGTTAATGATATTCCTGCAAAAGTCTTATTTGATACTGGTGCATCGCATTCTTTCATTTCAAGACCTTTTGTGGCTAAGCATGATTTGGTTACTCAAGTTTTGCCGAGTCCTTTGTCTATTGTTTCCCCGGCTTGGCAAATGACTTCTCGAGTATTTGTTCGGGATTCCGTCATCAAGATGGGCGACTATAAATTTCTGGCCAAACCAATTGTTCTTGGTGACTCGGATATTGATCTAATTCTCGGGATGGACTGGCTTTCTAAGCACAAGGCTCAACTTGATTGTGCTGCCAGGGAAATTAAATTGACACACTCTTCTGAGGATGTGATTATCTATGCCGCTCATGACGAGACCATTCGGTTGTTTTCTCTCAATGAGAAGGGCGAGTTGAATGCTAGTTCTCAAATTCCAGTCGTTTGTGAGTACCAAGATGTCTTTCCAGAAGAGCTTCCGGGTATGCCTCCTCACCGGCCAGTTGAGTTCGTTATCGATCTAGAGCCTGGCACGGAACCCGTTTGCAAGCGTCCATACAAGCTTGGACCCAAGGAGCTGAAGGAATTGAAGAAATAGCTCGATGAACAAGAGCGTCTGGGTCTGATCAGACCGAGTTCATCTCCGTGGGGTTGTGGTGTTCTTTTTGTCCAGAAGAAGGATGGCACGGACCGACTTTGTGCCGACTACCGTCCATCGAACAAGAAGACAATCAAGAACAATTATCCACTTCCCAACATCAATGAGCTATTCGAGAAACTCAAAGGTGCTAAAGTATTCTCCAAGCTTGACCTTCGAATGGGTTATCATCAGATTCGCATTCGTGAAGAAGATATTCCCAAGACAGCATTCAGAACAAGCTTTGGTTCTTATGAATATATTGTCATGTCTTTCGGCCTTGTCAATGCTCCTCCAACATTCTCTCGGATGATGAATTTCATCTTCAACCCCTATACCAATGAATTCGTCTTGGTGTATCTCGATGATATCTTGGTCTTCTCCAAGAATAAGAAGGATCATGCCAAACATTTGCGATTGGTGCTCGACAAGCTCAGAGAGTATCAATTCTACGCGAAGTTTTCCAAATGTGAGTTTTGGCTTGATGAAGTTCTTTACCTTGGTCATATCATCTCTGCCAGGGGCCTCGCTGTTAATCCCGAGAAGGTGTCTGCAATGGTGAATTGGGAACCTCCTCAGAATGTCAAGCAGCTTCGCAGTTTTCTTGGTCTTGCAAGCTATTGCCGAAGATTCGTTGAGAATTTCTCTAAGATGCAAAGCCTCTTTCAAACCTCCTCCAAAAGCATGTGAAGTATGTCTGTTCTCCTGAGTGTGACGTTGCTTTCAACACTCTCAAAGAGAAACTCGTCACAGCTCCTGTCTTAACTCCTGCTGACGAATCCAAGCCATTCGAAGTTTTCTGTGATGCTTCTCTTCAAGGTCTCGGTGCTGTGTTAATGCAAGAGAAGAAAGTTGTGGCCTATACCTCTCGTCAGTTGAAGCCCAACGAAAAGAACTACCCCACTCACGATCTTGAGTTGGCGGCAGTTGTCCATGCATTAATAACATGGAGACATCTCTTGTTGGGAAGAAAAGTGGACATATTCACCGATCACAAGAGTCTCAAGTACATCTTCACTCAGCCCAACCTCAACCTCAGGCAAACTCGATGGGTCGAAATGATTCAAGAGTACAATCCGAGTATTGAATATACTCTAGGCAAAGCCAATGTCATTGCAGATGCTTTGAGCAGGAAGGCTTATTGCAACAGCTTAATCCTCAAGCCATTCCAACCGGATCTTTGTGAAGCTTTCCGCAAGCTGAATCTCCAAGTTGTTCCTCAAGGCTTTCTTGCCAACCTCATAGTCTCTCCTACTTTGGAAGATCAGATTCGTGAGGCACAACTCCTGGATACCATGGTGAAGAAGGTGAAACATGGTATCGACAAGGGTCTTTCTAAATACAAGTGCTATCGCATTGATGACAGAGACACTTTATTCTTCGAGGACCGGATTGTGGTTCCTAGAGGTGATTTAAGGAAAGTCATAATGAACGAGGCGCACAATTCTCTTCTTTCCATCCATCCTGGAAGTACGAAGATGTACCATGACCTCAAGCAGTCGTATTGGTGGACTCGAATGAAGCGAGAAATCGCTCAATTTGTGAACGAATGTGATGTCTGTCGAAGGGTGAAAGCAGAACACCAACGACCACCTGGTCTCCTCCAACCTCTTGCTATTCCGGAATGGAAGTTTGATCATATCGAAATGGACTTCGTGACTGGATTTCCCAAGTCCAAGCGCGGAAATGATGCTATCTTCGTTGTCATCGACAAGCTTACTAAAGTGGCTCATTTCCTTCCAATCAAAAAATCTATCACAGCAGCTCAGTTGGCAGAGCTATACACCTCCAGGATTGTCTCCTTGCACAGCATTCCACAATTGATTTCTTCATATCGTGGAAGCATCTTCACTTCTAAGTTCTGGGACTCCTTCCAGAAGGCCATGGGCACCAACATTCGCTCCAGCACAGCTTTCCATCCTCAAACTAGTGGCCAAGTCGAGCGAGTAAATCAAATTCTTGAAGATATGCTCAGGGCTTGTGTCATTTCCTTTGGCATGAAATCGGAAGATTGTCTTCCATATGCCGAATTCTCCTACAACAACAGCTTCCAAGCGAGTTCGGGCAAGGCCCCATTCGAGATTCTCTATGGCAGAAAGTGCCTTAGGTCAGAGACTGGTGAACGCCAACTTCTTGGCAATGACTTAATCACAGAGGCTGAAGAAATGTGTAAAGTCATCCGTGAAAATCTCAAACCCGCGCAATCGCGCCAGAAGAGTTACTATGATAGCAAGCACAGTTGTCGTGGAATTGTCACGGCAGATGTCCTCGAGCTAGGACTTAGTCGTGGAGCCATCACAGCTAGGAAGCTTGAAGGGGTTAAACAGGACAAGGAACACGAAGATTATACTGGTTCGGCGCCTTACGGTGACGGTAAAAGCCTACGTCCAGTTGAGGTGGTATTGATTAGGGTTTCGCTGACCAGGGAGCTTAACTGCTATGCCTGGCTCTCGATGAGATCTTTCCTGTCCCTAAACTACCGCCGGGTCGTCCCTTTATATAGAGAGGCTGACGCCCAGCGGCTATCAGAGTCCCAGCCGGCTCATAAGAGTGTCCGGCTCGGACTCTCAACTATCCTTGCCTTACACTACAAGTTCTATCATAATGGCGGTTGTAACTACGGGCCTTAAGCCATCTCCGGGTCTTAAGCCCATCTTTGGCCCACCGTCTCCAAGCTTGGCACCAGGCTTCAGGCAATGACCATTATGAGTAACCCGGCCCCTCCTGGCGGGTGACTCTAAGGTTTATATCCTCAACATTAGGCCCCAGATTGATTTGAGCCGGCTCACGTCAATCTTCAATCCTTTCGACAGAAAATCTCCGGCTTACAATTGTGTGAAGGCCATAACCCGTCGTGACATCATCTTCTGGATTCCGGGTAACCCGTCGTGACGTCATCTTCTATTAAGTCCATTTTTTACTCCACCATATCCGCAACGGATCTTATCTTTAACTGCCGTCCCAAAAATCGAGGCGTTGTTACGGTGAGATAACCGCGCCGTGGCCTCCTCGTTTCTCGCGCCCACTTATGAGCCTCACCTTATAAATAGCCCGCCCGTTGAGCCTCCAGCCACTCGTCTTCCTCCTCTCGCCACTGTTCTCCCGCTCGAGCTCCATCGTCGCCGCCGCCGCGGGTCTCCTCGTCCTCACCAACTCCGGCCGCTGCATCAACCTGTCGTGTCCAGAGAAAAACAGCGGCCATCTCCGCGACTCACCAGCACCCGTAAGCCATCGCCACTCCATAGAGTAGATCCACATTAGGTTCTTGCTGTTCTTCCCGTGTTCTTCACCGTTCTTCGCGAGTTCTCAGTAGATTTGATTTTTACCACCTTTCTTGATCTTAGACTGTATAGAACTGCTGCGGTAGTTGTTTCACGCCCGTTTCCAATGTACATAGATCTCCTTTTACTGCATAGAGGCTCCGTTCGAACCTGCGAACTTCTTCTGCGTCTGTTTTTAGGTCTAGAAACATTCCTCTTTAGTCGACCATTTTGATCCAAATTAGTTACTGCGATGTGTGAAACCTGTTTTCACCACACTTAGTAAAAACTGCATCTGTTGAGTCATGGCGGCTTACATGTCCGGCTCAAAGAAGCCACACGCCGTAAAATTTTCCGGCTCATTTATGATAAAGCTGTAGACAATTGAATTACTCTCAATACCACCAGCGGCTTATATAACCCGATGCATTTAGCTATATGTCATTAGGCCCCTTCCATAAGCTGCCACTTTAAACATTGAACTGTAAATTTCCTCCGGCTTATAATTAAACCGGACATTTCCTTTTATCATAGGCTTCAGACTTTCACCATGCCTCCCAAAGCTCCCAAAGCACCCATCACATGCAACTGGATGAGGTCCAACGTCACTGACGAAACCTTAGCAGACTTTGTGAAAACGGGTTACCTGCCCAAGAAGGACGTCATGTCTTACCGCGCCCCTGACCCGTCAGAGGAGAGACCACAGCCAAGGGACGGGGAGGTGGTAATATTTGCGGATCACATGAGCCGGGGCTTCGCACCGCCCGGCTCAAAGTTCTTTAGAGATGTGCTGAATTTCTTTGATCTGCGGCCACAAGACATAGGACCCAATTCCGTGTCAAACATATGCAACTTCCAAGTATTCTGCGAAGTCTACCTTGGAGAAGAGCCGAGCCTTCTGCTCTTTAGAGAGCTATTCTATTTGAACCGCCAGAATGAGTGCGCCAACGGACCAAGCCTGGAACTTGGTGGAATCTCTATTCAACGCCGGAGAGACTGCCTTTTTCCTTACGCCGAGCCGCCAAGCCACCCAAAGGACTGGAACCAGACGTGGTTCTACTGCCAGGACACTTCGCCGGCTGACGAGAGCCCGCTGCCCGGCTTTCGTCCCTCGCGCCTGGAACCAACTCACCCTCTGTCAGAGAAGCTATCACAGGCGGAGCGCCAACCTCTGATCCCCACCATCAACAAAATCAAGGCTCTCCTGGGAAATGGCCTCAATGGAATTGATCTGGTCCGGGTCTGGATCTCGTGGCGGGTGATCCCCTTGAGCCGCCGCCCCGGCTTAATGTGTGAATACATAGGCCGGAAAGATGACCCCCTGCGACACAGCCGCAACGATCTTCCTGAAGACGTTGCTGAAGACATGACCAAGGCCCTCTTGAATGAGAGCCTGGCAGACTGCGGGAGGACCGGCTTAAGCCCCTTCTGCAAGACCAACCCAGCTCCAGCGGTAAGCCGCTGATCTAAACATCTTATTTTCTCCTTTAGATAGTTTTCCTCTGAACCTTAAGAAATCTTCATTGTATTTTTTCAGGCTGATGATAAATTCTGGAAGGTCAAGTATGACCATGAGGCGGCCAAGAAGGCCAGGAAGGCTAAGAAAGCCGCCAGGAGAGCCGCTCCCCGCAAGAAGGGAAGCAGGCCTACTGCTTCAGATCTGCACCAACTAAGCGACAGCTCCGAGTCAGTGGTAACCCCTGCACCTGCAAGCTCTTGTTGTATTTCTTGTTTATTTCTGTCCACCTTATCAATACTGTTCATCAACAGGATGACACCGGAGCAAGTAACCCGGTGATTGAAGAGGTAATGACAATTTCCTCCGACTCGGAGTCCTTGCCAAGGCTGAAAGTCCGAAGAGTAACCCGGAAAGTAAGATTTTCACATCCTTTAGCTTATCAAGATCCTCAATTTCTTTTGAAGCAACAGATTCATGAGAGCTGGCAGCACACCCGGGCCAACAAGGATGCTGATCTCTCCTCCGGTTTACCTGAGGCGTCAAGGAAGCGCCGGACTGAGGTTATCTCCAACTTATATCCTTTTCATCCTTTGGCGGGTGTTATATGTCAACCGCTCAATTCTTCCGATTCGAATTATCAGGAAACTTCACCCTCCTCTGGCGACTCTATGCAATCGAACCTTCCGGCTTTCAAGACCGTACCCGGGTAATGATGATCCTCTCTTGTTGTGCTTATCTTTACTCATACTTTTGTACTAACCTTTTTGTCCTTTCAGTGCCCAGGCAAAGCTCAGCAAGAGGGCGAAGAAGAACAAGCCGGTCGAAGAGCCGGACTTGCCTGAGCCGGAGGTTGCAGCTCAAGAACCGCCAGTTGCCTCTGCTCCTGAAGCCACCGCTCCAACCGACAAGCCAATCGCAGAGACTTCTACTAACCCGGAGACCTCCAGCCCGGCTCAGCCGGCCGATGACCCGGACGTGGTAATCACCTAGACGGAGTTTGTTGAGCCGGGGAGACCTACTGCGCTCGCCAAGTGCTCCGCCAAGGAAGAGTTGCTAGAGCGCCGCCGGGCCAATCTGGACCTCACCAACTATGCTCACTTGAGCATCGGACAGATCGTCTCAGGCTATGTTAGTCAGGTGCACAAGAGCCGGGATTTGGAGATCGACATGGTGAATCAGATACAGCAGAAGTCTGAGGTACCACTCTATTGCTTACCGCATAGTTATCTTTACCATACTCTAGCCCCCAAGTCTACTACTTATGATAGAATATGTTGTAGACTTAAGTTCCGGCTTACTTCCATGAACCGGTAATTTGTAGATGGAAACTTTCAACATGCATTAGCCCCCAAGTGCCAAGTGTATTTGCTTGGAAAGTGCTTGGGACTTTAAAATCGCATAAAAATTGTTCAGGCTATAACCCGGAAATTGTGCAGGCCGCTTGCAAAAAATTTGAAACTGATATCTCTGAGCTGAAGAGCCGCCTGAAGACTCAGGAAACTGAGACCCGGAAGGCCAACGCCAAATTTGAGTCCAGTATTGCTGCTCAAGAGAAGCTGAAGAAGAACTTTGAAGCTGGAAGGAAAACTTGGGCCGAAGAGAAAGCTACTCTGGTGAATCGGGCTGAACAGGCGGAGAAGGCTCTGTCGGAGAGAACCGCCGAACTCTCCGGCTTAAAACGCCACGTGTCACAGATGGTCGCCGCAATCTTCGGTAAGTCATTCCACCGGCTCTCGTCAAGTTTATAATCTTGATGTCTCATAACTCCCATCATTGCCAGCGGCTTATCTTACTCTATTAAACAGGCCCCAGAAGCGCCAACCTCAATTAGAGCGTGCTGACCAAGCTGAAGGCCGTGTACACCCTGGTGGAGCAACTCTACACCGGGTCACAGTGCGCCTTGGCCGTGGTGGCCCTATCCAATGAGGTTCCGACTCACCTGGCGGAAGTACTTCGCCGGCTGGCCGTTCTTCCTCAGCGTGTTCAAGAGCTGCGATGGGCCTCTGCAAGAGCCGGAGCCATAGCCGCTCTGAGCCGGGCCAAGGCTTTCCTTCCAGAGCTAGACCCGGCGGACATTGCCCTTGGCTACCCCAGCTTGATGGAAGACGGCACCCCTTTCGACCAAAAGGACTTTGCTGCTTGTGTGAAGATCGTGCGCCCGGTGGACACCGTGATTGGGAATGACACTGATCTAACCAAGTACCAGCCGGGCTACGATGCAGAGAATCAGAGGATCCCCACTCCGCGTTATGTAGCCATCAGCTTAGTCCCGCCGACTCGTAAGCACACCTTTGCCCCGGACATTAACCCGGCCGGGTTAATTGACGAGGAAGCTCAGTTTGAAGCTTTGAGCGGCATTGACTGGAAATCGTCAACCTTCCAGGTCTTGGGAATAGCCGGAGGAGCGGAGAGGGATGAGCCGGAAGCTTCAACTCGACAAGCATCTTAACTTGTAGGCGGCTTATGACTACATCTTTAAAACAATGCCTCATCTTTTGGACTCGGGGAGTCTTGTAATAGAGTAGGATCAATATTTTAACTTTGTCGTGCCATCGTGCACCTGTTGAATGCTTAACTCCATTTGAAGTGGCTTCCTTATATTCTTCCGGGTCATAATTGATCATTCATTTTCCTTAAGCTCAAATAGTTGTCTTTAACTATCCTGCATAGAAAAACAAATCACAAGTCTCCTGGCGGTTTACCATACTGAGAAATCATCGTCTCATATATATAACCCGGAATATGAATCTAAGTCACCCAAGACCGGTCCTCAATTAAATCCTTGATATAACCGTAATAACATACTTATAGGCCTTCAAGTCCGCTTCCGGTTTGTATAACCCGGATAATAAGGTTGGTACCTCAACTCCGGTTTACCTGTCTTGATAATACTGATTGCGTGTAACTAACCTTGTGAATCAAAGTTAAGTCGGCGGAATAAGAACCGCCGTGTACACTGTTGATACAACCAGAAGAACTTGTTGTCAGCCGAAAAATCAAAACTTAGGGGCTTCCGGTTCGAATACGACCAGAGACCCGTCCCAAAGGGGTTAAGCTAAGATTCGAATGCGATCACATAGCCCCCAGTGGGTTTGGCGATGCCAATCAAGAGGGTACCGACAGCTATGTTCTCTTGGGTTCGAATACGACCCATGTTTGAACAGGAAGCCCCCAAATGACCTTGAGAATTGTTTAACGACGCTGATTCGAATACGATCCACGTCGGTTCCCAAAGGGGGTTGAGCCATGATTCAAATATGATCAAGGAAAACTCCCCAATGAGCTCGGCACTTTGCCAATCAAATGGGTATCGAGAGCTATGTTCTCTTTGGTTCGAATACGACCTATGTTTGAACAGGAAGCCCCCAAGTGACTATATTACATATGGCTAGATTCGAATACGATCATAAGCCAGATCCACCTCCAAGTTACCATGTGATCTTGTAATGGAAACAACACATTTACCTTTGGAGGAGAAAAAGGACAGAGGCCCTGCTTTATTTCTTATCATAATATATACATGGCTTATAGAAATATGTACATTACGAGAGCCGGTGGCTCAAGTGTAATAAGGCCGAAGCTGAGCTATGTTCCACGGCTGATGGGTCTCCTCCTCCGACTTGCGTGAATCTTTGTGCTCCCGAATGTCAATGAGGTAATATGACCCGTTGTGCAAGTTCTTGCTGACTACAAAGGGTCCTTCGCAAGGTGGGGATAGCTTGTGCGCATCTGTTTGCTCTTGGATGAGCCGGAGCACCAGGTCACCTTCCTGGAAGACCCGGGACTTAACCCGGCGACTGTGATAACGGCGCGGGTCTTGTTGGTAAATCGTTGAACGAGCTGCGGCCATGTCACGCTGTTCGTCCAACAAGTCAAGAGCATCTTGGCGCGCCTGTTCATTATCCGCCTCAACATAAGCCGCCACTCGAGGCGAGTCATGACGGATGTCACTGGGGAGGACTGCTTCTGCTCCATAAACCATGAAGAAAGGCGTATAACCCGTAGACCTGTTAGGAGTAGTGTTGATGCTCCATAACACGGAGGGTAACTCCTCCACCCAACAACCCGGCGTCCGTTGCAAAGGGACCAAAAGCCGGGGCTTAATGCCCTTCAAGATCTCCTGATTAGCTCTCTCAGCTTGACCATTGGATTGAGGATGAGCCACTGATGAAACATCAAGTCGAATATGCTCTCGTTGACAAAACTCCTCCATGGCGCCCTTGGACAGATTGGTACCATTGTCAGTTATAATGTTGTGTGGAAAGCCAAAGGGAAATATCACCTTTTTCATGAATTGAACCGCCGTGGCCGCGTCACACTTGCTAACTGGCTCTGCTTCAACCCACTTTGTGAACTTGTCAACTTACACCAAGAGGTGGGTCTTCTTATCCTTGGACCTTTTAAAAGGCCCAACCATATCAAGCCCACAGACTGCAAACGGCCAAGTGATTGGTATCATCCTCAGCTCCTGAGCCGGCACATGAGCCCGTCGTGAGAACCTTTGGCAACCATCACATTTACTGACCAAGCCCTCCGCATCAGCATGAGCCGTGAGCCAATAAAAGCCATGACAAAAAGCTTTGGCCACAAGGGATTTTGAGCCGGCATGATGGCCACAATCCCCTGCATGAATCTCACGCAAGATCTCTTGGCCTTCCTCAGGGGAGACACAACGCTGGAACGCTCCTGTAACACTGCGGCGATGCAACTCACCGTTGATAACAACCATTGACTTAGACCGCCGGGTTATTTGTCTGGCCAAAGTTTCATCCTCAGGCAAATCTCCCCGGGTCATGTAAGCCAGATAGGGCACTGTCCAGTCCGGGATGATGTGGAGAGCCGCCACCAATTGTGCCTCCGGGTCAGGGACAGCCAAGTCTTCCTCTGTAGGCAACTTAACAGAAGGGTTATGCAAGACATCCAGGAAAGTATTAGGCGGCACCGGTTTTCGCTGAGAGCCCAGCCGGCTTAAAGCATCAGCCGCCTCGTTCTTCCTGCAATCGATGTGCTCTACTTGGTAACCCTGAAAGTGTCCAGCAATGGCATTAACTTCACGACGATAAGCCGCCATAAGAGGGTCCTTGGAATCCCACTTGCCCGATACTTGTTGAGCCACTAAGTCCGAGTCGCCGAAGCATCTTACCTGGCTCAAGCTCATCTCCTTAGCCATCCGAAGACCATGGAGCAAGGCCTCGTACTCAGCCGCATTGTTAGTGCAAGGAAACATCAACCGTGGCACGTAATGGAGCTTGTCACCTTTAGGGGAAGCCAATACAACTCCAGCCCCCGAGCCCTCCAATTGCCTGGACCCATCGAAGTGAATAGTCCAATATGTGTTATCCGGCTTTTCTTCGGGCACTTGTAACTCTGTCCAATCGTTGATGAAATCCACCAAGGCTTGAGATTTAACCGCAGTGCGTGGTACGTACTTCAGACCATGAGGCCCGAGCTCTATAGCCCACTTAGTCACTCTTCCTGTAGCTTCTCTGTTCTGGATGATATCTCCAAGGGGAGCAGAACTAACCACAGTGATAGGGTGACCCTGGAAGTAATGCTTAAGCTTCCGGCCTGCCATGAACACACCGTAAACAAGCTTCTGCCAATGTGGATACCGCTTTTTGGACTCGATGAGCACTTCACTGATGTAATAAACCGGCCGCTGAACCGGATGCTCCTTGCCCTCTTCCTTGCGTTCCACCACCACAGCCACACTGACGGCCCGTGTGTTAGCAGCTACATACAGCAATAAAGGCTCCTTGTCAACCGGAGCAGAAAGGACCGGGGGCTCAGCCAGCTGTCTCTTCAAATCCTCAAAAGCAGTATTAGCAGCATCATTCCAGACAAAGTTATCAGTTTTCTTCATCAACTGGTACAATGGCATGGCCTTCTCACCCAAGCGGCTTATAAACCGGCTTAAAGCAGCGATACGACCCGCCAGGCACTGAACGTCGTTTATACATGCCGGCTTAGCCAGAGAGGTGATTGCCTTGATCTTCTCCGGGTTACCTTCAATACCTCTGTTAGAAACCAAGAAACCCAAGAGCTTGCCTGCAGGAACACCAAAAACACACTTGGCCGGGTTAAGCATCATCTTGTAGACCCGGAGATTATCAAAGGTTTCGCTCAGATCGTCTATCAAGGTTTTCTCTTCCCTGGACTTAACCACAATATCATCCACATAAGCATGAACGTTGCGCCCAATCTGGTTATGAAGACAGTTCTGCACGCAACGCTGATAAGTCGCCTGTGCACTCTTGAGCCCAAAAGGCATAGACACATAGCAGAAGGCTCCAAAGGGAGTGATGAACGCCGTCTTCTCCTGGTCCTTAACCGCCATTTTAATCTGATGGTATCCAGAATAAGCATCCAAGAAACTTAAGCGCGACACGTGGCAGGCGCCCGCCGCCGCCCGTGGCCCGGAGAGCCCGCATCCGGCCCCCGCGGCCCGAGCCGCCGCCGCCCCTGCTCCGGTCGCCGACCCCGCCGTCTCCCTCCTCTCATCCGTCGGCCGCCGCCTCTGCTCCGGCGCGAGCTCCGGCGAGCCTGAACCCTAGATCCGCGACGGTTGACTTCTTCCTCCCCTCGATTTTCCCTAAGTCCCGTGTATTTTACATTATATGCTCCTGTTCATCGCATCATATCTCCGTGCATACTACTCCGTTTCGTGCGTGTAATATGTTAAAATGTTTGTCTCGAGATGCTCTTCATTTTGTTCCATTATGACATGCTCATTTGAGTTCATCTTGATGCCCAAATCTCTGGTGCAAGAGTGATATATGATGTTTACTGCTGTTACTTATCAGAACTTGAGGATTTCTTATTTTTGTTGCATTTGATGTGTGCATCTTATGGGCATGAGCTCTACAGGTGTTTTGATCTATGCCATGCCATCCTTACACAGGTGTATGCCATGTATTTTTGTGATCTATGTGGTGACTAGAACAAGCATGCAAACTAGGCTTCGTGATGTTTCCGTTTTCAGGGACTTAGGATTTCCACCAAGTCTGTGACTGCTTTTATTTTGTTGCTATGTATCCATGTGGCTACAGAGAGATCCATGCTTCTTTTGGGCATGTTCAGTAAGGATGTTTTGTAGATATAGTTGTGCTCTATCCATCCATGCCCCGGTTTGCAATTATGGAGTGCCATAGCATGTCTTAATCTTGCTCTACTTTTGCTATAAAATATTCCTGGCAGATTGTTAACATGATATGCAATTTTGCCAAGGTTGTTGTAGTTTATCCATACATGCTATGTATTTTCTCTTGCCATGGTTAGCTTTATAAACATGCCATCTTGCTGTAGGTATGCTTGTTTTGTCATGCATTGTTTTGTGATGAGTGAATCGAGCTCACAAACATGCCTTCATAATTCTGTTAATGCCATGCTCTGTTTTCTGCCAAGTCTGAAACCTATTAACGAAACTTGCTATGTTTGCATGGGTGCCATCATATTTTCTGATTCTTTTTGGCTCATGGTTAGTAATGGACTTTTGTCATATGCATTCATTAGATTCATGCATGCCTTGTTTTGCTATGTTAAGTTCCTGTAGCATGTGTTTTTCTTACTCTGAACAGTGCTACGTGATGCTGTTTCAGCCATGTCCAGTAATTTCTCTCAAGTCTGTGAACCTGATATCTTTTGCACTTTTGCCATGCTTGTTTGAACGTGTTGTGGTGTGATCTAGCCGTAGCTCAGTGTTCATCTTTTGTTAAGCATCTCCTGTAGATTACTGCCATATGCTTTGTTGCTATGTTGGGATGCTGTAGCATAGTTACTTGTTGCATTCTAAGTGCTACAATGCTGTTAATCACAGAATCGTGTCATTCTTGTTTTGCTTGCCATTTGCAAACCGTGCATCCGTTTCCGGTGATCTTTATATCGATTTCGACCGAAATCATCTCATCTTTCCAGTGGCATCCTTGGTTTGCCAAGTTACTGCCTTGTTAATTCTTTTTCTTCCGGAGCACGCATATGCATCGCATATCATATCTTGCATATCATGCATGTGTTGCATCATGTTGCTTGTGCATTTCCCGTGATTGATTGTGGTTCCATTGCTTGTGTTCTTGTTGTGGGTAGAGCCGGGAGACGAGTTCGTGAACGAGGAACCTGTTGAGTACGCTTACGAGGATCAAGCTTTCGACAATTCTGAGAACCTTGCAGGCAAGATGACCATACCCTCGAAATCACTTCTATCTTTGCTTTGCTAGTTGTTCGCTCTATTGCTATGCTGCGCTACCTACCACTTGCTATATCATGCCTCCCATATTTGCCATGTCAAGCCTCTAACCATCCTTTCCTAGCAAACCGTTGTTTGGCTAAGTTACCGCTTTTGCTCAGCCCTTCTTATAGTGTTGCTAGTTGCAGGTGAAGTTGAAGTTGGTTCCATGTTGGAACATGGATATTTTGGAATATCAAAATATCTCTTATTTAATTAATGCATCTATATATTTGGGAAAGGGTGGAAGGCTCGTCCTTATGCCTGGTGTTTTGTTCCACTCTTGCCGCCCTAGTTTCCGTCATACCGGTATTATGTTCCTTGAGTTTGCGTTCCTTACACGGTTGGGTGATTTATGGGACCCCCTTGACAGTTTGCCTTGAATAAAACTCCTCCAGCAAGGCCCAACCTTGGTTTTACCATTTTCCACCTAAGCCTTTTCCCTTGGGTTTTCGCGAGCCCGAGGGTCATCTTTATTTAAACCCCCGGGCCAGTGTTCCTCTGAGTGCTGGTCCAAACTAGAACCCTTTGCAGCGCCACCTCGGGGAAACTTGAGGCCTGGTTTTAGTTGTACAGACTGCTCATCCGGTGTGCCCTCAGAACGAGATATGTTCAGCTCCTATCGGGATTTGTCGGCACATTCGGGCGGCTTTGCTGGTCTTCTTTTACCATTGTCGAAATGTCTTGTAAACCGGGATTCCGAGACTGATCGGGTCTTCCTGGGAGAAGGTTTATCCTTCGTTGACCATGAGAGCTTATAATGGGCTAAGTTGGGACACCCCTGCAGGGTATTATCTTTCGAAAGCCGTGCCCGCGGTTATGAGGCAGATGGGAATTTGTTAATGTCCGGTTGTAGAGAACTTGTCACTTGACTTAATTAAAATACATCAACCGTGTGTGTAGCCGTGATGGTCTCTTCTCGGCGGAGTCCGGGAAGTGAACACGGTTTGAGTTATGCATGAACGTAAGGAGTTTCCGGATCACTTCTTGATCACTTCTAGTTTCGCGACCGTTGCGTTGCTTCTCTTCTCGCTCTCATTTGCGTATGTTAGCCACCATATATGCTTAATGCCTGCTGCAGCTCCATCTCATTACACCATCCTTTCCTATAAGCTTAAATAGTCTTGATCTCGCAGATGTGAGATTGCTGAGTCCTCGTGACTCACAGATTCTACCAAAACAGTTGCAGGAGCCGACGATGCCAGTGCAGATGACGCAACTGAGCTCAAGTGGGAGTTCGACGAGGAACGTGGTCGTTACTATGTTTCTTTTCCTGATGATCAGTAGTGGAGCCCAGTTTGGACGATCGGGGATCTAGCATTTGGGGTTATCTTATTTTCGTTTGGATTTGACCGTAGTCGGTCTATGTGTGGATTTTGGATGATGTATGAATTATATTTATGTATTGTGTGAAGTGGCGATTGTAAGCCAACTCTTGTTATCCCATTCTTGTTCATTACATGGGATTGTGTGAAGATAACCCTTCTCGCGACAATACCACAATGCGGTTATGCCTCTAAGTCGTGCCTCGACATGTGGGAGATATAGCTGCATCGTGGGTGTGACACTAAAGCATAACCCCAAAACGATATCGGTAAATAAGTGAGAGACATCATAGATTGCACCATATCTAATAAAGTACGATTACGACGTTAGGACACACCATTACGCTATGGTGTTCCGAGTGGCGTGAGTTGCGAAACTATTCCGCATTGTTTCAAATGAAGACCAAACTCGTAACTCAAATATTCTCCTCCATGATCAGATCGCAGAAACTTTATTTTCTTGTTACGATGATTTTCCACTTCACTCTGAAATTCTTTGAACTTTTCAAATGTTTCAGACTTATGTTTCATCAAGTAGATATACCCATATCTGCTCAAATCATCTGTCAAGCTAAGAAAATAACGATACCCGCCGCGAGCATCAACACTCATCAGACCGCATACATCAGCTATTATTTCCATCAAGTCTGTTGCTCGCTCCATTGTTCCGGAGAACGGAGTCTTAGTCATCTTGCCCATGAGGCATGGTTCACAAGCATCAAGTGATTCATAATCAAGTGATTCCAAAAGCCCATCAGCATGGAGTTTCTTCATGCGCTTTACACCAATATGACCTAAACGGCAGTGCCACAAATAAGTTGCACTATCATTATTAAACTTATATATTTTGGCATCAATACTATGAACATGTGTATCACTACTATCAAGATTTGGTAAAAATAGACCACTCATGAAAGGTGCATGACCAGAAAAGATAATATTCATATAAATAGAACAACCATTATTCTTTGATTTAAATGAATAACCGTCTCGCATCAAACAAGATCCAGATATAATGTTCATGCTTAACGCTGGCACCAAATAACAATTATTTAGGTCTAAAACTAATCCCGAAGGTAGATGTAGAGGTAGCGTGCCGACAGTGATCACATCGACTTTGGAACCATTTCCCACGCGCATCGTCACCTCGTCCTTAGCCAATCTTCGCTTAATCCGTAGCCCCTGTTTCAAGTTGCAAATATTAGCAAAAGAACCAGTATCAAATACCCAGGCGCTACTGCGAGCATTAGTAAGGTACACATCAATAACATGTATATCAAATATACCTTTCACTTTGCCATCCTTATTCTCCGCCAAATACTTGGGGCAGTTCCACTTCCAGTGACCAGTCCCTTTGCAGTAGAAGCACTCAATCTCAGGCTTAGGTCCAGACTTGGGCTTCTTCACTTGAGCAGCAACTTGCTTGCCGTTCTTTTTGAAGTTCCCCTTCTTCCCTTTACCCTTTTTCTTGAAACTGGTGGTCTTGTTGACCATCAACACTTGATGCTCCTTCTTGATTTCTACCTCTGCAGCCTTTAGCATTGCGAAGAGCTCGGGAATTGTCTTATCCATCCCTTGCATATTATAGTTCATCACGAAGCTCTTGTAGCTTGGTGGCAGTAATTGAAGAACTCTGTCAATGACACTATCATCAGGAATATTAACTCCCAGTTGAGTCAAGTGGTTGTGGTACCCAGAAATTCTGAATATATGTTCACTAACAGAACTATTCTCCTCCATTTTGCAGCTATAGAACTTATTGGAGACTTGCTACCTCTTGAGCATGCGTTGGTTTTCCCTTGAAGAGGAAAGGGTGATGCAGCAAAGTAGCGTAAGTATTTCCCTCAGTTTTTTAGAACCAAGGTATCAATCCAGTAGGAGGCCACACGCAAGTCCCTCGTAGCTACACAAACAAATAAGAACCTTGCAACCAACGCGATAAAGGGGTTGTCAATCCCTTCACCACCACTTGCAAAAGTGAGATCTGATAGAGATGATAAGATAATATTTTTGGTATTTCTATGATAAAGATTGAAAGTAAAGACTGCAAAATAAACACCTACAGAAATGGCTTGTTGTCGGGAGATTAATATGATGGAAGATAGACCCAGGGGCCATAGGTTTCACTAGTGGCTTCTCTCAAGATAGCATAAGTATTACGGTGGGTGAACAAATTACTGTCGAGCAACTGATAGAAAAGTGCATAATTATGAGAATATCTAGGCATGATCATGTATATATGCATCACGTCCACAACAAGTAGACCGACTCCTGCCTGCATCTACTACTATTACTCCACACATGGACCGCTATCCAGCATGCATCTAGAGTATTAAGTTCATAAGAACAGAGTAATGCATTAGGTAAGATCACATGATGTAGAGGGATAAACTCAAGCAATATGATATAAACCCCATCTTTTTATCCTCGATGGCAACAATACAATACGTGTTGTTTCCCTACTGTCACTATGATCGAGCACTGCATGATTGAACCCAAAGATAAGCACTTCTCCCATTGCAAGAAAGATTAATCTAGTAGGCCAAACCAAACTGATAATTAGAAGAGACTTGCAAAGATAACCAATCATACATAAAAGAATTCAGAGAAGATTCAAATATTGTTCATAGATAATCTTGATCATAAACCCACAATTCATCGGATCTCAACAAACATACCGCAAAAAGAGTTACATCAAATAGATCTCCAAGAAGATCGAGGAGAACTTTGTATTGAGATCCAAAGAGAGAGAAGAAGCCATCTAGCTAATAACTATGGACCCTAAGGTCTGTGGTAAACTACTCACACATCATCGGAGAGGCTATGGTGTTGATGTAGAAGCCCTGCGTGATCGATGCCCCCTCCGGCAGAACGCCAGAAAAGGCCCCAAGATGGGATCTCACGGGTACAGAAGGTTGCGGCGGTGGAAATAGGGTTTCGTGGTGCTCCTCGATGGTTTCGGGGTACGTAGGTATATATAGGAGGAAGAAGTAGGTCGGTGGAGCCACGAGGGGCCCACGAGGGTGGAGGGCGTGCCCAAGGGGTAGGCGCACCCCTGCCTCGTGGCCTCCTTATTGATTTCTTGATGTCCACTCCAAGTCCCCTGGATCACGTTTGTTCCAAAAATCACGCAAGAAGGTTTCATTCCGTTTGGACTCCATTTGATATTCCTTTTTTGCGAAACACTGAAATAGGCAAAAAAACAGCAATTTGCACTGGGCCTTGGGTTAATAGGTTAGTCCCAAAAATACTATAAAAGTGTATAAATCATCCCATTAAACATCCAAAACAGAATATATAATAGCATGGAGCAATCAAAAATTATAGATACGTTGGAGACGTATCAAGCATCCCCAAGCTTAATTCCTCCTCGTCCTCGAGTAGGTAAATGATAAAAACTGAATTTTTGATGTGGAATGCTACTTAGCATATTCTTCAATGTAATTTTCTTTATTGTGGCATGAATGTTCAGATCCGAAAGATTCAAGATAAAAGTTTAATGTTGACATAAAAATAATAATACTTCAAGCATACTAACCAAGCAATTACGTCTTCTCAAAATAACATAGCCAAAGAAAGCTCATCCCTACGGCCATGCTTCATTTTCGTCACACAAGATGCTCTCATCTTGCACAACCCCGATGACAAGCCAAGCAATTGTTTCATACTTTAGTAATCTCAAACTTTTTCAACTTTCACGCAATACATGAGCGTGAGCCATGGATATAGCACTATGGGTGGAATAGAATATGATGAAGGGGGTTGTGTGGAGAAGACAAAAAAGGAGAAAGTCTCAGATTGACGTGGCTAATCAACGGGCTAGGGAGATGCCTATCAATTGATGTCAATGCAAGGAGTAGGGATTGCCATGCAACGGATGCACTAGAGCTATAAATGTATGAAAGCTCAACAAAAGAAACTAAGTGGGTGTGCATCCAACTTGCTTGCTCATGAAGACCTAGGGCATTTGAGGAAGCCCATCGTTGGAATATACAAGCCAAGTTCTATAATGAAAAATTCCCACTAGTATATGAAAGTGACAAAACAAGAGACTCTCTATCATAAAGATCATGGTGCTACTTTGAAGCATAAGTGTGGAAAAAGGATAGTAGCATTGTCCCTTTTTATTTCTCTTCTTTTTTTATTTTTTTCGTTTTTTGGGCCTCCTTTTTTTTATTGGGCCTTTCTCTTTTTCTTGGGACAATGCTCTATTAATGATGATCATCACACTTCTATTTATTTACAACTCAATGATTACAACTCGATACTAGAACAAAGTATGACTCTATATGAATGCCTCCGGCGGTGTACCGGGAAGGGCAATGAATCAAGAGTGACATGTATGAAATAATATGCATGGTGGCTTTGCCACAAATATGATGTCAACTACATGATCATGCAAGGCAATATGACAATGATGAAGCGTGTCATAATAAACGGAACGGTGGAAAGTTGCATGGTGATACGTCTCCAACGTATCTATAATTTTTGATTGCTCCATACTATATTATGTTCTGTTTTGGACATTATTGGGCTTTATTATTCACTTTTATATTATTTTTGGGACTAACCTATTAACCGGAGGCCCAGCCCAGAATTGCTGTTTTTTGCCTATTTCAGAGTTTCGCAGAAAAAGAATATCAAACGGAGTCGAAACGGAATGAAACCTTTGGGAACATGATTTTTGGAACAAACAAGATCCAGGAGACTTGGACCCTACGTAAAGCAACCAATAGGGAAGCCACGAGGTAGGGGGCGCGCCCTCCACCCTCGTGGGCCCCCTATTGCTCCACCGACGTACTTCTTCCTCCTATATATACCTACGTACCCCCAAACGATCAGAGAAGGAGCAAAAAACCTAATTCCACCGCCGCAACCTTCTGTACCCACGAGATCCCATCTTGGGGCCTGTTCCGGAGCTCCGCCGGAAGGGGCATCGATCACGGAGGGCTTCTACATCAACACCATAGCCCCTCCGATGAAGTGTGAGTAGTTTACCTCAGACCTTCGGGCCCATAGTTATTAGCTAGATGGCTTTCTCTCTCTTTTTGGATCTCAATACAATGTTCTCCCCCTCTCTCGTGGAGATCTATTCGATGTAATCTTCTTTTGCGGTGTGTTTATTGAGACCGATGAATTGTGGGTTTATGATCAAGTTTATCTATGAACAATATTTGAATCTTCTCTGAATTCTTTTATGTATGATTGGTTATCTTTGCAAGTCTCTTCGAATTATCAGTTTGGTTTGGCCTACTAGATTGATCTTTCTTGCAATGGGACAAGTGCTTAGCTTTGGGTTCAATCTTGCGGTGTCCTTTCCTAGTGACAGTAGGGGCAGCAAGGCACGTATTGTATTGTTGCCATCAAGGATAACAAGATGGGGTTTTATCATATTGCATGAATTTATCCCTCTACATCATGTCATCTTGCTTAAGGCGTTACACTGTTCTTATGAACTTAATACTCTAGATGCATGCTGGATAGTGGTCGATGTGTGGAGTAATAGTAGTAGATGCAGGCAGGAGTCGGTCTACTTGTCTCGGACGTGATGCCTATATACATGATCATACCTAGATGTTCTCATAACTATGCTCAATTCAGTCAATTGCTCAATACTAATTTGTTCACCCACCGTAAAATACTTATGCTCCTGAGATAAGCCACTAGTGAAACCTATGGCCCCCGGGTCTATCTTCATCATATTAATCTTCCAACACTTAGTTATTTCCGTTGCTTTTTACTTTGCTTTTATTTTACTTTGCATCTTTATCATTAAAATACCAAAAATATTATCCTATCATATCTATCAGATCTCACTCTCGTAAGTGACCGTGTAGGGATTGACAACCCCTTATCGCGTTGGTTGCGAGGATTTATTTGTTTTGTGTAGGTGCGAGGGACTCACGCGTGGCCTCCTACTGGATTGATACCTTGGTTCTCAAAAACTGAGGGAAATACTTATGCTACTTTGCTGCATCACCCTTTCCTCTTCAAGGGAAAACCAACGCAGTGCTCAAGGGGTAGCAAGAAGGATATCTGGCGTCATTGCCGGGGATTCTACGCAAAAGTCAACATACCAAGTACCCATCACAAACCCTTATCTCCCGCATTACATTATTTGCCATTTGCCTCTCGTTTTCCTCTCCCCCACTTCACCCTTGCTGTTTTATTCGCCCTCTCTTTTTCGTTCGCCTCTTTTCGCTTGCTCTTTGTTTGCGCGTGTGTTGGATTGCTTGTTTGTCACGATGGCTCAAGATAATACCAAATTATGTGACTTTACCAATACCAACAATAATGATTTCCTTAGCACTCCGATTGCTCCTCTTATCGATACTGAATCTTGTGAAATCAATGCTGCTTTGTTGAATCTTGTCATGAAAGATCAATTCGCCAGCCTTCCTAGTGAAGATGCCGCTACTCATCTAAATAGCTTCATTGATTTGTGTGATATGCAAAAGAAGAAAGATGTTGACAATGATATTGTTAAATTGAAGCTATTTCCTTTTTCTCTTAGAGATCGTGCTAAATCTTGGTTTTCGTCTTTGCCTAAAAATAGTATTGATTCTTGGAATAAGTGCAAAGATGCTTTTATCTCTAAGTATTTTCCTCCCGCTAAGATCATCTCTCTTAGAAACGATATCATGAATTTTAAGCAACTGGATCATGAACATGTTGCACAAGCTTGGGAGAGGATGAAATTAATGATACGTAATTGCCCTACTCATGGTTTGAATTTGTGGATGATTATACAAAAAATTTATGCCGGATTGAATTTTGCTTCTAGAAATCTTTTAGATTCGGCCGCGGGAGGCACTTTTATGGAAATTACTTTAGGAGAAGCTACTAAACTCCTAGATAATATTATGGTTAATTATTCTCAATGGCACACTGAAAGATCTACTAATAAAAAAGTGCATGCGATAGAAGAAATTAATGTTTTGAGTGGAAAGATGGATGAACTTATGAAATTATTTGCTACTAAGAGTGTTTCTTCTGATCCTAATGACATGCCTTTGTCTACTTTGATTGAGAATAATAATTAATCTATGGATGTGAATTTTGTTGCTAGGAATAATTTTGGTAACAACGCGTATAGAGGAAACTTTAATCCTAGGCCTTATCCTAGTAATTCCTCTAATAATTATGGTAATTCCTACAACAATCCTTATGGAAATTTTAATAAGATTCCCTCTGAATTTGAGACTAGTGTTAAAGAGTTTATGAATTCGCAAAAGAATTTCAATGCTTTGCTTGAAGAGAAATTGCTTAAAGTTGATGAATTGGCTAGGAACGTTGATAGAATTTCTCTTGATGTGGATTCTTTAAAGCTTAGATCTGTTCCTCCTAAGCATGGTATCAATGAGTCTCTCAAAGCCATGAGAATTTCCATTGATGAGTGCAAAGAAAGAACCTCTAGGATGCATGTTAAGAAAGATTGCTTTATGAAAGCATGTTCTTCAAATTTCTATGAAAATAAAGATGAAGATCTAAAAGTTATTGATGTGTCCCCTATTAAATCTTTGTTTTGAAATATGAATCTTGATAATGATGGGACTGAATATGATTCACCTTTACCTAGAAGGCATTCCAAAAATTCGGAGTTTTTAGATCTTGATGCTAAAATTGATAAAAGTGGGATTGAAGAGAACGAAACCCTAGATATTAATAAACCCACTATTTTGGATTTCAAGGAATTTAATTATGATAATTGCTCTTTGATAAATTGTATTTCCTTGTTGCAATCCGTGCTAAATTCTCCTCATGCTTATAGTCAAAATAAAGCTTTTACCAAACATATCGTTGATGCTTTGATGCAATCTTATGAAGAAAAACTTGAGTTGGAAGTTTCTATCCCCAGAAAACTTTATGATGAGTGGGAACCTACTATTAAAATTAAGATTAAGGATCATGAGTTCTATGCTTTATGTGATTTGGGTGCTAGTGTTTCCACTATTCCAAAAACTTTGTGCAATTTGCTAGGTTTCCGTGATTTTGGTGCTTGCTCTTTAAACTTGCACCTTGCGGATTCCACTATTAAGAAACCTATGGGAAGAATTAATGATGTTATTATTGTTGCAAATAGGAACTATGTGCCCGTAGATTTTATCGTTCTTGATATAGATTGCAATCCTTCATGCCCTTCTTGGTAGACCTTTCCTTAGAATGATTGGTGCAATTATTGATATGAAGGAAGGGATTATTAGATTCCAATTTCCATTAAAGAAGGGCATGGAACACTTCCCTAGGAAGAAAATAAAATTACCATATGAATCTATCATGAGAGCCACTTATGGATTGCCTACCAAAGATGGCAATACCTAGATCTATCCTTGCTTTTATGCCTAGCTAGGGGCGTTAAACGATAGCGCTTGTTGGGAGGCAACCCAATTTTATTTTTTGTTTTTTTTTGCTTTTTGCTTCTTTTTAGGAATAAATATTTGTTCTAGCCTCTGGTTATATGTGTTTTTAAGTTTTAATTAGTGTTTGTGCCAACTTAAACCTATAGGATCTTCTTGGATGATAGTTATTTGATCTTGCAGAAATTTCCAGAAACTTTCTGTTCACAAAAACAATTGTTAAAAATCACCAGAACGTGATAAAATATTGAATTCAACTGCTGCTGATCATTAAACAAATTGTCTAGGTCTTCCTATTTTGGCTGATTTTTTGGAGTTCCAGAAGTTTGCGTTAGTTACAGATTACTACAGACTGTTCTGTTTTTGACAGATTCTGTTTTTTGTGTGTTGTTTGCTTATTTTGATGAATCTATGGCTAGTAAAATAGTTTATAAACCATAGAGAAGTTGGAATACAGTAGGTTTAACACCAATATAAATAAATAATGAGTTCATTACAGTACCTTGAAGTGGTCTTTTGTTTTCTTTCGCTAACGGAGCTCACGAGATTTTCTGTTAAGTTTTGTGTTGTGAAGTTTTCAAGTTTTGGGTGAACGATTTGATGGATTATGGAACAAGGAGATGCAAGAGCCTAAGCTTGGGCATGCACATGGCACCCCCAAGATAATCTAAGGACACCAAAAAGCCAAAGCTTGGGGATGCCCCGGAAGGCATCCCCTCTTTCGTCCACTTCCATCGGTAACTTTACATGGAGCTATATTTTTATTCACCACATGATATGTGTTTTGCTTGGAGCGTCTTGTATGATTTGAGTCTTTGCATTTTAGTTTAACACAATCATCCTTGCTGTACACACCTTTTGAGAGAGACACACATGATTCGGAAATTATTAGAATAATCTATGTGCTTCACTTATGTCTTTTGAGTTATATAGTTTTGCTCTAGTACTTCACTTATATCTTTTAGAGCATGGTGGTGGATTTGTTTTATAGAAACTATTGATCTCTCATGCTTCAATTAGATTATTTGGAGAGTCTTAAATAGCATGGTAATTTGCTTAAATAATCCTAATATGCTAGGTATTCAAGAATAATAAAAACTTTCTTATGAGTGTGTTGAATACTAAGAGAAGTTTGATGCTTGATGATTGTTTTGAGACATGGAGGTAATAATATCAAAGTCGTGCTAGTTGAGTAGTTCTGAATTTGAGAAATGCTTGTGTTGAAGGTTGCAAGTCCCATAGCATGCACGTATGGTAAACGTTATGTAACAAATTTGAAACATGAGGTGTTCTTTGATTGTCCTCCTTATGAGTGGCAGTCGGGGACGAGCGATTGTCTTTTCCTACCAATCTATCCCCCTAGGAGCATGCGCGTAGTGCTTGGTTTTTGATGACTTGTAGATTTTTGCAATAAGTATGTGAGTTCTTTATGACTAATGTTGAGTCCATGGATTATACGCACTCTCACCCTTCCATCATTGCTAGCCTCTTCGGTACCGTGCATTGCCCTTTCTCACATTGAGAGTTGGTGCAAACTTCGCCGGTGCATCCAAACCCCGTGAGATGATACGCTCTTTCACACATAAACCTCCTTATATCTTCCTCAAAACAGCCACCATACCTACCTATTATTGCATTTCCATAGCCATTCCGAGATATATTTCCATGCAACTTTCCACCATTCCGTTTATCATGACACGTTCATCATTGTCATATTGCTTAGCATGATCATGTAGTTGACATAGTATTTGTGGCAAAGCCACCGTTTATAATTATTTCATACATGCCACTCTTGGTTCATTGCATATCCCGGTACACCGCAGGAGGCATTCATATAGAGTCATACTTTGTTCTAGTATCGAGTTGTAATCATTGAGTTGTAAATAAATAAAAGTGTGATGATCATCATTTTCTAGAACATTGTCCCAAGTGAGGAATAAAAAAAGAAGAAGAGAAAGGCCATAAAAAAAGAGAAGGCCCAAAAAAAATGAGAGAAAAAGAGAGAAGGGACAATGTTACTATCCTTTACCACACTTGTGCTTCAAAGTAGCACCATAATCTTCATGATAGAGAGTCTCTTGTTTTGTCACTTACATATACTAGTGGGAATTTTTCATTATAGAACTTGGCTTGTATATTCCAACAATGGGCCTCCTCAAGTGCCCTAGGTCTTCGTGAGCAAGCAAGTTGGATGCACACCCACTTAGTTTCTTTTGTTGAGCTTTCATATATTTATAGCTCTAGTGCATCCGTTGCATGCAATCCCTACTCCTTGCATTAACATCAATCGACGGGCATCTCCATAGCTCATTGATTAGCCTCGTTGATGAGAGACTTTCTCCTTTTTTGTCTTCTCCACATAACCCCCATCATTATACTCTATTCCACCCATAGTGCTATGTCCATGTCTCGCGCTCATGTATTGCGTGAAAGTTTATAGGTTTGAGATTACTAAAGTATGAAACAATTGCTTGGCTTGTCATCGGGGTTGTGCATGATGAGAGCATTCTTGTGTGACGAAAATGGAGCATGACTAAACTATATGATTTTGTAGGGATGAACTTTCTTTGGCCATGTTATTTTGAGAGGACATAATTGCTTAGTTAGTATGCTTGAAGTATTATTATTTTTATGTCAATATGAACTTTTATCGTGAATCTTTCGGATCTGAATATTCATACCACAATTAAGAAGAATTACATAGAAATTATGCCTAGTAGCACTCCGCATCAAAAATTCTGTCTTTATCATTTACCTACTCAAGGACGAGCAGGAATTAAGCTTGGGGATGCTTGATACGTCTCCAACGTATCTATAATTTTTGATTGCTCCATGCTATATTATCTTCTGTTTTGGACATTATTGGGCTTTATTATTCACTTTTATATTATTTTTGGGACTAACCTATTAACCGGAGGCCCAGCCCAGAATTGTTGTTTTTTCCTATTTCAGAGTTTCGCAGAAAAAGAATATCAAACGAAGTCCAAACAAAATGAAACCTTCGGGAAAGTGATTTTTGGAACGAACAAGATCCAGGAGACTTGGACCCTATGTCAAGCAACCAACAGGGAAGCCAGGAGGTAGGAGGCGCGCCTACCCCCCAGGGCGCGCCCTCCACCCTCGTGGGCCCCCTGTTGCTCCACCGACGTACTTCTTCCTCCTATATATACCTACGTACCCCCAAACGGTCAGAGAAGGAGCAAAAAACCTAATTCCACCGCCGCAACCTTCTGTACCCACGAGATCGCATCTTGGGGCCTGTTCCGGAGCTCCGCCGGAAGGGGCATCGTTCACGGAGGGCTTCTACATCAACACCATAGCCCCTCCGATGAAGTGTGAGTAGTTTACCTCAGACCTTCGGGTCCATAGTTATTAGCTAGATGGCTTTCTCTCTCTTTTTGGATCTCAATACAATGTTCTCCCCCTCTCTCGTGGAGATCTATTCGATGTAATCTTCTTTTGCGGTGTGTTTGTTGAGACCGATGAATTGTAGGTTTATGATCAAGTTTATCTATGAACAATATTTGAATCTTCTCTGAATTCAATTATGTATGATTGGTTATCTTTGCAAGTCTCTTCGAATTATCAGTTTGGTTTGGCCTACTAGATTGATCTTTCTTGCAATGGGAGAAGTGCTTAGCTTTGGGTTCAATCTTGCGGTGTCCTTTCCCAGTGACAGTAGGGGCAGCAAGGCACGTATTGTATTGTTGCCATCGAGGATAACAAGATGGGGTTTTTATCATATTGCATGAATTTATCCCTCTACATCATGTCATCTTGCTTAAGGCGTTACTCTGTTCTTATGAACTTAATACTCTAGATGCATGCTGGATAGCAGTCGATGTGTGGAGTAATAGTAGTAGATGCAGGCAGGAGTCGGTCTACTTGTCTCGGATGTGATGCCTATATACATGATCATACCTAGATATTCTCATAACTATGCTCAATTCTGTTAATTGCTCAACAGTAATTTGTTCACCCACCGTAAAATACTTATGCTCTTGAGAGAAGCCACTAGTGAAATCTATGGCCCCGGGGTCTATCTTCATCATATTAATCTTCCAACACTTAGTTATTTCCGTTGCTTTTTACTTTGCTTTTATTTTACTTTGCATCTTTATCATAAAAATACCAAAAATATTATCCTACCATATCTATCAGATCTCACTCTCGTAAGTGACCGTGTAGGGATTGAACCCCTTATCGCGTTGGTTGCGAGGATTTATTTGTTTTGTGTAGGTTCGAGGGACTCGCGCGTAGCCTCCTACTGGGTTGATACCTGGGTTCTCAAAAACTGAGGGAAATACTTACGCTACTTTGCTGCATCACCCTTTCCTCTTCAAGGGAAAACCAACGTAGTGCTCAAGAGGTAGCACATGGCAATATATCTCGGAATGGCTATGGAAATGCCATAATAGGTAGGTATGGTGGCTTTTTGAGGAAGATATAAGGAGGTTTATGTGTGATAGAGCGTATCGTATCACGGGGTTTGGATGTACCGGCGAAGTTTGCACCAACTCTCAAGGTGAGAAAGGGCAATGCACGGTACCGAAGAGGCTAGCAATGATGGAAGGTTGAGAGTGCGTATAATCCATGGACTCAACATTAGTCATAAAGAACTCACATACTTATTACAAAAATCTACAAGTCATCAAAACCAAGCACTACGCGCATGCTCCTAGGGGGATAGATTGGTAGGAAAAGACCATCGCTCGTCCCCGACCGCCACTCATAAGGATGACAATCAAACAAACACCTCATGTTTCAAATTTGTCACACAACGTCTACCATACGTGCATGCTACGGGACTTGCAAACTTCAACACAAGTATTTCTTAATTTCACAACTACTCAACTAGCACAACTTTAATATCACTATCTCAATATCTCAAAACAACTATCTAGTATCAAACTTCTCTTAGTATTCAATGCACTTTAAAGTTTTTATCTTGGATGCCTATCATATTAGGACAAATTTTATAACCAAAGAAAATTACCATGCTGTTCTAAAGGACTCTCAAAATAATATAAGTGAAGCATGAGAGATCAATAATTTCTATAAAATATAACCACCACCGTGCTCTAGAAGATATAAGTGAAGCGCTAGAGCAAAATTGTTTAGCTCAAAAGATATAAGTGAAGCATATAGAGTATTCTAATAAATTCCGAATAATGTGTGTCTCTCTCAAAAGGTGTGTACAGCAAGGATGATTATGGTGAACTAAAAGGCAAAGACTCAAATCATACAAGACGCTCCAAGCAAAACACATATCATGTGGTGAATAAAAATATAGCTCCAAGTAAAGTTACCGATTGACGAAGACAAAAGAGGGGATGCCTTCCGGGGCATCCCCAAGCTTAGGCTTTTTGGTTATCCTTGTATTTTACATTGTGGTGCCTTGGGAATCCCCAATCTTAGGCTCTTGCCACTCCTTGTTCCATAATCCATCAAATCTTTACCCAAAACTTGAAAACTTCACAACACAAAACTTAACAGAAAATCTCGTGAGCTCCGTTAGCGAAACAAAACAAAACACCACTTCAAGGTACTGTAATGAACTCATTCTTTATTTATATTGGTGCTAAACCTACTGTATTGCAACTTCTCTATGGTTCATAACCTCCGATACTAGCCATAGATTCATCAAAATAAGCAAACAACACACAAAAACAGAATCTGTCAAAAATAGAACAGTCTGTAGTAATCTGTACCTAATGCAAATTTCTGGAACTACAAAATATCTAAAATAAATTGCTGGACGTGTGTAATTTGTCTAATAATCATATGCAAAAATAATCAACTAAATAGCGCTCTCCAGTAAAAAGCTGTAGCTAATCTCATGAGCGCTAAAGTTTCTGTTTTTTACAGCAAGATCAAAAAGACTTCACCCAAGCCTTCCCAAAGGTTCTACTTGGCACAAACACTAAATAAAACACAAAAACACATCTAACCAGAAGCTATATGGATTATTTATTCCTAAACAGAACCAAAAAGCAAGAAAAAAAAAATTGGGTTGCCTCCCAACAAGCGCTATCGTTTAACGCCCCTAGCTAGGCATAAAGGCAATGATAGATCTAGGTATTGCCATAATGATAGTAGGGTAAATCACGAAAACTCATCTCATATTCCCTACGTTCAGCAGCATGTTTTCTTTTTGTCAAGCAAAATTAATCAAAAGGGCTAAATTTAATAGGACAAAAGTCCCCAAGGTCAAGCTTGGGAGGTATGGGTTCCTCCTTTGGCCCCTTATATTGCACAACCAATTCATCATTATAAGCATTCTTTTGGCAATAAGTCATGAGCCTTTGTTCAAGAGAAAAACCTAACCCATTGTTCTGAATAGCAAAGTCATCATTAAGTTCGGAAATTCTATCAACTAGAACATCGGTAGGAACCTTTTTTCTAAGGTTTTCATTGTAAGCAACATGATCTATGGATCATAAGCGCATTAAATCTTCTTGATTAAAAAGGATAGCCTCTATGAGAGGATGACCAGCGTCGACCCTATAATGCGCAAAAATTTCATCGGCCTCTTTCATTATAAATCTGAACTCATGTGCCAAAAAGATAGTAGCAGCTCGCTTAATAGAAGAATGCTCTATATTGGAGAACTCTAGAAAGATCCTTTGTATGCAAGGATGCAAATGAATAAATTGTCTTTCAAGTTCAACTACGAGCAAGGATATAGCCTCCGCAAGACTACTAGTTCTATGAAGAATAGACCCACCCATAGAGGGTAAGGTACCGGCACAAGTAAAGAAATCTTGAAGAACCCCTTTCCCAAT
Organism: Triticum aestivum; assembly: GCF_018294505.1. Lineage (NCBI taxonomy): Eukaryota > Viridiplantae > Streptophyta > Magnoliopsida > Poales > Poaceae > Triticum > Triticum aestivum. Next base: position 529,060,798 of record NC_057814.1, on the reverse strand, counting down.
AATATTACCGCTACCAATCCAAAACTTTTTAGTGTGTAAAATAGTAGGATCTTCAAGAGGATCATCAAAAACATCAAAGTTTTCCATACTATTATCCTTATCATCGATAACCTCCCCAGTTCAGACATGACGGCTGTACAGAGAACGAATACACAGGAAGCAAGCGAAAAAGAGGCGAACGGAAAAAGAGGGCGAATAAAACGGCAAGGGTGAAGTGGGGGAGAGGAAAACGAGAGGCAAATGGCAAATAATGTAATGCGAGGGATAAGAGTTCGTGATGGGTACTTGGTATGTCTTGACTTGTGCGTAGACTCCCCGGCAACGGCGCCGGAAATGGCTCATTGACGGGAAATCAAATCTTGACTTGACTTGGTGCACACCTCCCCGGCAACGGCGCCAGAAATCCTTCTTGCTACCTCTTGAGCATGCGTTGGTTTTCCCTTGAAGAGGAAAGGGTGATGCAGCAAAGTAGCGTAAGTATTTCCCTCAGTTTTTGAGAACCAAGGTATCAATCTAGTAGGAGGCCACACACAAGTCCCTCGTACCTAGACAAACAAATAAGAACCTTGCAACCAACGCGATAAAGGGGTTGTCAATCCCTTCACGACCACTTGCAAAAGTGAGATCTGATAGAGATGATAAGATAATATTTTTGGTATTTTAATGATAAAGATTGAAAGTAAAGATTGCAAAATGAACGGTGATAGAAATGGCTTGTTGTTGGGAGATTAATATGCTGGAAGATAGACCCGGGGGCCATAGGTTTCACTAGTGGCTTCTCTCAAGATAGCATAAGTATTACGGTGGGTGAACAAATTATTGTCGAGCAATTGATAGAAAAGTGCATAATTATGAGAATATCTAGGCATGATCATGTATATAGGCATCACATCCGCAACAAGTAGACCGACTCCTGCCTGCATCTACTACTATTACTCCACACATCGACCGCTATCCAGCATGCATCTAGAGTATTAAGTTCATAAGAACTGAGTAACACATTAGGTAAGATGACATGATGTAGAGGGATAAACTCAAGCAATATGATATAAACCCCATCTTTTTATCCTCGATGGCAACAATACAATACGTGTCGTTTCCCCTACTGTCACTGGGATCGAGCACCGCATGATTGAACCCAAAGCTAAGCACTTCTCCCATTGCAAGAAAGATCAATGTAGTAGGCCAAACCAAACTGATAATTCGAAGAGACTTGCAAAAAGAGTTACATCAAATAGATCTCCAAGAAGATCGAGGAGAACTTTGTATTGAGATCCAAAGAGAGAGAAGAAGCCATCTAGCTAATAACTATGGACCCGAAGGTCTGTGGTAAACTACTCACACATCATCGGAGAGGCTATGGTGTTGATGTAGAAGCCCTCCATGATTGATGCCCCCTCCGGCAGAGCGCCGGAAAAGGCCCCAAGATGGGATCTCACGGGTATAGAAGGTTTCGGGGTACGTAGGTATATATAGGAGGAAGAAGTAGGTCGGTGGAGCCACGAGGGGCCCATGAGGGTGGAGGGCGCGCCCAGGGGGTAGGCGCGCCCCCTGCCTCGTGGCCTCCTCGTTGATTTTTGACGTCCACTCCAAGTCCCCTGGATCACGTTTGTTCCAAAAATCACGCTCCCGAAGGTTTCATTCCGTTTGGACTCCGTTTGATATTCCTTTTCTGCGAAACACTGAAATAGGCAAAAAACAGCAATTTGCACTGGGCCTTGGGTTAATAGGTTAGTCCCAAAAATAATATAAAAGTGGATAAATAAGCCCATTAAACATCCAAAACAATATATATATAATAGCATGGAGCAATCAAAAATTATAGATACGTTGGAGACGTATCAAGACTTCATATCTCTCAATCCGGGCATTTGCTTGAAATATTAACTTAAACTCCTAGAACATCTCATTTGCTCCATGACATTCAAAACGTCGTTGAAGTCCCGGTTCTAAGCCGTAAAGCATGGCACACTGAACTATCGAGTAGTCATCAGCTTTCTTCTGCCAGACGTTCATAACATCTGGCGTTGCTCCTGCACCGGGTCTGTCACCTAGCGGTGCCTCCAGGACGCAATTCTTCTGTGTAGCAATGAGGATAATCCTCAAGTTACGGACCCAGTCCGTGTAATTGCTACCATCATCTTTCAACTTAGCTTTCTCTAGGAACGCATTAAAATTCAACGGAACAACAGCACAGGCCATCTATCTACAACAACATAGACATGCAAAATACTATCAAGTACTAAGTTCATGATAAATTGATGTTCAATTAATCATATTACTTAAGAACTCCCACTTAGATAAACATCCCTCTAATCATCTACGTGATCACGTGATCCATATCAACTAAACCATGTCCGATCATCACGTGAGATGGAGTAGTTTTCAATGGTGAACATCACTATGTTGATCATATCCACTATATGATTCACGCTCGACCTTTCGGTCTCAGTGTTCCGAGGCCATATTTGCATATGCTAGGCTCATCAAGTTTAACCCGAGTATTTTGCATGTGCAAAACTGGCTTGCACCCATTGTATGTGAACATAGAGCTTATCACACCCGATCATCACGTGGTGTCTCGGCACGATGAACTGTCGCAACGGTGCATACTCAGGGAGAACAATTATACCTTGAAATTTAGTGAGAGATCATCTTATAATGCTACCTCCGAACTAAGCAAAATAAGATGCATAAAGGAAAAACATCACATGCAATCAATATAAGTGATATGATATGGCCATCATCATCTTGTGCCTCTGATCTCCATCTCCAAAGCACTGTCATGATCACCATCGTCACCGGCTTGACACCTTGATCTCCATCGAAGCATCGTTGTCGTCTCGCCAACTATTGCTTCTACGACTATTGCTACCGCTTAGTGATAAAGTAAAAATAATTACAGGGCGATTGCATTGCATACAATAAAGCGACAACCATATGGCTCCTGCCAGTTGCCGATAACTCTGTTACAAAATATGATCATCTCATACAATAAAATTTAGTATCATGTCTTGACCATATCACATCACAATAAAATTTTGTTGTTGCAAGTTTTACGTGGCTGCTATGGGCTGGGCAAGAACCGTTCTTACCTACGCATCAAAACCACAACGATTTTTTGTCAAGTATGTTGTTTTAACCTTCATCATGGACCGGGCGTAGTCACACTTGATTCAACTAAAGTTGGAGAAACAGACACCCACTAGCCACCTGTGTGTGAAGCATGTCGGTAGAACCAGTCTCGCGTAAGCGTACGCGTAATGTCGGTCTGAGCCGCTTCATCCAACAATACCGCTGAATCAAAGTATGACATGCTGGTAAGCAGTATGACTATTATCGCCCACAACTATTTGTATTCTACTCGTGCATATAACATCTACGCATAGACCTGGCTCGGATGCCACTGTTGGGGAACACAGTAATTTCAAAAAAAGTCCAACGCACACGCAAGATCCATCTAGGTGATGCATAGCAACGAGAGGGGAGAGTGTTGTCTATGTACCCTCGTAGACCGTAAGCGGAAGTGTTATGACAACGCGGTTGATGTAGTCGTACGTCTTCACGATCCGGCTGATCCTAGCACCGAAGGTACGGCACCTCCACGATCTGCACACGTTCAGCTCAGTGACGTCTCACGAACTCTAGATCCAGCTGAGGTCGAGGGAGAGTTCCGTCAACACGATGGCGCGGTGACGGTGATGATGAAGCTACCAGCTCAGGGCTTCGCCTAAGCACTTCAACAATATGACCGAGGTGGAAATCTGTGGATGGGGGCACCGCACATGGCTAAACAATCAACTTGTGTGTCTATGGGGTGCCCCCTTCCCCCGTATATAAAGGAGTGGAGGAGGGGAGGGCCGGCCCTCTCATGGCGCGCCCAAGGGGGGGAGTCCTACTCCCAGTAGGAGTAGGTTTCCCCTTTCCCTAGTAGGAGTAGGAGAAGAAGGAAGAGGGAGAGGGAGAGAAGGAAAGGGGGGCCAGCCCCCCTCCCAATTCGGATTGGGCTTGGGGGGAGCCCCCACCTTGGCCGCCTCCTCCTCTCTCCCACTAAGCCCCAATAAGGCCCATTGACTCCCCGGGGGGTTTCGGTAACCCCCCGGTACTCCAGTAAATGCCCGAACTCACCCGGAACCATTCCGATGTCCAAACATAGCCTTCCAGTATATCGATCTTTATGTCTCGACCATTTCGAGACTCCTCGTCATGTCTGTGATCACATCCAAAACTCCGAACAACCTTCGGTACATCAAAACACAAACTCATAATACCAATCGTCACTGAACGTTAAGCGTGCGGACCCTACGGGTTCGAGAACTATGTAGACATGACTGAGACTCACTTTCGGTCAATAACCAATAGCAGCACCTGGATGCTCATATTGGTTCCTACATATTCTAAGAAATCTTTATCGGTCAAACCGCATAACAACATACGTTGTTCCCTTTGTCATCGATATGTTACTTGCCCGAGATTCGATCGTCGGTATCTCAATACCTAGTTCAATCTTGTTACTGGCAAGTCTCTTTACTCGTTCTGTAATGCATCATCCCGCAACTAACTCATTAGTCACATTGCTTGCAAGGCTTATAGTGATGTGCATTACCGAGAGGGCCCCGGGATACCTCTGCAACAATCGGAGTGAAAAATCCTAATCTCGATCTATGCCAACTCAACAAACACCATCGGAGACACCTGTAGAGCATCTTTATAATCACCCAGTTACGTTGTGATGTTTGATAGCACACTAAGTGTTCCTTCGGTATTCGGGAGTTGCATAATCTCATAGTCATAGGAACATGTATAAGTTATGAAGAAAGCAATAGAAACAAACTAAACGATCATCGTGCTAAGCTAATGGATGGGTCAAGTCAATCACATCATTCTCTAATGATGTGATCCCGTTCATCAAATGACAACCCATTTCTATGGCTAGGAAACTTAACCATCTTTGATTAACGAGCTAGTCAAGTAGAGGCATACTAGTGACACTCTATTTGTCTATATATTCACACATGTACTAAGATTCCGGTTAATACAATTCTAGCATGTATAATAAACATTTATCATGATATAAGGAAATATAAATAACAACTTTATTATTGCCTCTAGGGCATATTTCCTTCAAATCCAATTGAGGCAAATGATATGGCGTTGAAAAGCTTATGAAAATGCGCTACTTTTTCATGTTAAAAGGTTTTCCTAATTTTTAACGGTTTAAAAGTAATTTAGAAAACGATACAAGTTCCACCGAGTTCGTATTTTTGAGCTAATTTTTGAACCTTACGTCCGAATGCAGCAAATGATATGGCGTTGGAAAGCCTGAGGAAATGCAAAACTTTTTGGTATAGATTGTTTCTCCCAATTCCTTACAATTTTAAGTCAATTTTGAAAATGGCTAAAAATGTATTTTCACCATAATTTCTACAAACTTTATCAGAATGGTGCAAATAATATACCGCTAAAAAGCTACGGAAAATGCGAAACTTACTCATGTTGATGATTTTCTCTGATTCGAAGCCGTTTTAAATTAATTTCGAAAACGGCGAGATCATTTGTTCTGCCTTTACCGCGAAACAGATTCGTCGAAAATGCACCGCGGGAAGAACTTGAACTTCTCGACATGTCTACTTGAACTCCACTCTGTTTTTTCACGTGCTTTTTTTGCTCATAGCTCTCCATCCACTCACCGGAATTGAGCAAGTGATATACCGATAGAAATCTGCTGTAAACACGCAACTTTCCTATGTTGATGATTTTTTCATACTCGCGACGATTTTAAAAGTTTTTCATCTGAAATTCATTCAGTGTAGTTGGTGAACTTCTGCTATTTCCACGTTCAACTTCTGTGACATATTTTCGTTTGTAATCTTCTCATCCATTTCGTCAGTGTTACACAAATGATATTCTTTTTGTACAAACATCTCTCACAATATTTTTTTAACTTTCTCCGACCGAGGACTTGAACTTACACAAATGATATTCCTGCCATTTTGAAGTAAATTAGAAAATGACGAGATCATGATTTCTCCCTTCACCGCGAATGGAAATGCACTGTGTGAAGTAGTTGTACTTCTTGGGGATGTCCGTTTGAACTTCACTCTGTTTTTGACGTGCTGTTTTTTGCACTGCGTGAAGTAGTTGAACTTCTCGGGCATGTCTGTTTGAACTTCACTCTGTTTCACTTTATTGTCTTTTTCTTATATGAAATACACACCACGTAGTACATGAACTTCCGGTTGTTAATTATCACTTTGAACTTCTCTCTGGTTTGAGAGAATTGTTTTAAAACACAAAAAACAACATATTTTTTAATGTATTTTGGACATTAAAATACACGGTGAACCTCTCTCACAAGAATTTTTTGAACTTTTCCTTGTCGAGCACTTGAACTTCTAGCAACCATTTTTTTCATTTATGAGTTGTTTTTAAAAGTGCAAAAAATGGCGTTGTGTTTCTTTATTTTTTGAACAGGGAAATCCTAGGTTTTAATAAACTCTGAACTTTTGTTATTTCAATTTGAACTTCACCTTTTAAAATTTTGAGTAAAGAATTGTATTTGATTTTTATACGGAAAAATCAAACATGGAAATACAAGGTGAACCTCTCTCACAAGAATTTTTGAACTTCTCCGGATAGGGCACTTGAACTTCTTTCGACAAACCTTTTAAGATTTTATTTTTCTATACTTTTATTCTCACCTGAAATGCATTCCTTGCAGTACTTGAACTTCTTATTGTTTTCACTATGAACTTCTTTCGATGGGTAAGAATTTTTTGAATACATCAAAACGTGTTTTAAATGGTATACATGAAAATTTAAACCGTTCATCAAAATGTGGCACATAATATACCCGGTGGAAAGCTTATGAATCGCAGCAAGTTTTTCATGTAGACATGTGTTACAAATTCGTTGCCGTTTGAGAGTAGTTTTTAAAATGGCAAAACAATGTTTTGTTTTTGTTTTTAAAACAACATGTAAATGAACGACGGACATCTCACAAATATAATTTTAGAATCGTGCAGGGTGGAGCACGTGAACTTCTTGCAACAAACCTTTTAGGCTTTTAGTTTTGTATTCTTTTATTCTCTTATGAAATGAAGTAGTTCAACTTCCCGCTATTTTCACCTTGAACTTCTGTCATGTACTTTTGTTCAACCTCTCTCACAAGAATGTTTGAACTTTCTCTCGTAGAGGACTTGAACTTCTAGCAACAATTTTTTTAGCATTTTCTTTTTCATTCTTTTCTTAATACAAAATTCACACCATGTAGTACGTGAACTTCTGGTTCTTATTAAGTTGAACTTCTCTCTGCTTCTCTTCAGTAACGTAAAAATTCTGAGTTTTTATAGACATTGAACCGCTCTAACTTTTTTATTCTCATTTGAAACGCATTTCGTGTAGTAGTTGAACTTCTCACTGTTTTGGACGTCTCTGTGTCATAGCTTTTGAACTTGTTCGGGGATTCACTTTTTTATAGCTTTTTTTACATTAAACCAACATACTAAAAGCACATTTTTTGCATCAATGCATACTATTGAACTTCATGAAACAATACAAAACAAGAAATTAGATAACCCGATGTACAAATGGGGGCCAAATAAACAAATGATCTTATTCCCTTTCATACGGCTCACTGAATTTCACATGTCCAAATGGACTTCACTTAGTTGTCTCACCTTCATCATACACCTTGTACATCCAAGCCCAAAATCAAAATCAAAATCGTGCCTCTCCAAACACAACATGTGCACACACAGAGCTATAGTTGTTCCTTCCCAGCTATATGTGAACTTCTACGGTCGATGTATTTCTTCTATAGTAGATGCATAACAACTACGGGGAGGAGAATCGTTTTGTTAGTAACGGGAAAAATTCGAGTTTTTGTAATAAATATCAAGCCGCTCCCCTTTTTGAAATTGAACTTCTTGTTTTATTATTTACTAACGAGGAAAATTTGGGTTTTTCATATACATTAAACTATTCTATTTTTAAAAATTGAACTTCTTGGTTTTTTCAATTTGGACTTCATGTTTTTTCTTTTAGTAACGGAAAAAATCCTAGTTTCTTAATAAATATCGACCTATTCCATATTTTAAAAATAAACTTCTAAGTTTTTTTAACTGAGATAATCCCTTTTTATATGAAATTGTTTGAGATGTTTTTTTTATTTGATCTTCTTATGGTTTCTAATAAACATTGAACTTCTTCGTATTTTTAAATTTGAACCTCTAGCCTTTAAATCCATAAAAATTATTCTTGGTTTCAGTTTTAGACATGAGAAAAATCTTATTGTTATATTAACATTGAACTGCTCGCCTTTTGTAATTTGAGGCTCCTTTTTTATTTTTTAAAAATGGAACATCCTTCTTTTTGTAAATATGAGTTGTTGTCTATTATTTTAATTTAAAATTATTTGAATTTCATGGATTTTTTAGCGCTAACTTTCAAAATAGGGGGGGTTCAACAAACTTTTTTTGAAGGTTTCCTTAGTGTTGATGTTTATTCTATTTTTACCAATTCTGAACTTGCGTGCACTTGTTCTTTAGAACACAAACAATTGTAGTTTAAAAAATTTAACCTCAGGATTTATGTGTACTTTCTCCTGTAAATGAGGTTAAGGAACCTTTTTTGCACAAGTGAACTTCTGACATTTGAAAAGGAAAAAATTCTATGAAGCTTCAACTATGTCGAGAACATACATATGTGAGGAACACCCCCACCCGGATTTGCACTATCTTTCAAACATATAACAAACAATAGACCGCATATATTTTACAACCAAAACGAAGCAACATTACAACAACCAAGGAGATGCTGGGAAGAAACAAGCAGAGCAGACGCAATTATAACAAATAATATGCCACAAGTAGAACATTAAACACCTTTGTTATTTTAATTTTAATTTTTGTTTAAAAAAATATCAACAACACATGGCTCACTACATTTTTTTATTTGCACTAATTTTACTATACGTGAACTTGTCCTTATTTTATATTTGAACTTCTCACATGAAACTAATGTTTTTATTGTACAAAGTATGTGTTGCCAGCTACATTGGCGAGACACAAATGCACAATTTTGTGTAGAAAAACATTGGATCCCAAAGCACTGTGTATCTCTCAAAAGAATGTGTCATTAACCTTTTTTTCTCACACAAAATGTTTCTTAAGTACATAGACAGAAAGGAAACATTAATGATTTCCACAATTTCTATGTCTCTGTCTCCATGAAACACAAGCCTCGATAGAAGCACACAAGAAGAATTAGCACTTCAGAGCAGTGATGCATTTTGGAGAAGAAAACTCCTTTTTCCCATTCATTTTTTGAAGGACCCATGAAACTGAAGCACCTTTTTTGCACCAACAGATACTACCGAACTTCAGACAAAAGGTCATTTTGAAACAATACATGGTCATAACAGCAGCAGGGAAGCGAGATTTCTCCTACAGGAGCAAAAGGCGAGATTTCTGTGCCCCATCCAAAAACGAGATCGCACACCACACAACGCCTTGACTCCATGGACAAGATGCTAAAAGCAAGTAGTGCAAGCGATTAAGGACTCCGATGACCCCTCCTGTGACAAAGAGGTAGAAGTTCAGTTTCATGTAAACTTCAGATTCCGAGGTGCTTCTCTTCCTCTGTGGGCGTCCGTACTAGCAAAAATTCATAAAATAAAACAGTCGTGAGAAAGGAATACTGATGTTGCTGCACCTGGAGACATGCCGCAAGAGTGAGGCGCTGCGAGAGCCGGTGGTCGGTGGCATCCGTCGACGGAGGAGGTGAAGGCGTACGATGTCCTCCGGCATCGGCGATGTGGTGCGGCCGTTGGCGATGCGCAAGGTTTGGGAGGGGCAAGGCGACGACGGCCTCGCCGGTTGGGGCATGTGGGGGCCGGGCGGCGCCGGGGTTGTAGCGCCGGTTGGGGCCGGGTAGGGCGGCAGAATTACACGGGGAAGGTAGGGAGGGCAGCGGCGTTGCGCGGGGAAAGTGAGGTGGGGCGGCGGCGCACGGAGGGGATGGCCGGGAAGGTGGGGTGGCAGCGGGCGGAGGCGATGGGTGGATGGCGGACAGATCCTGGCCCACAGGGTGCGCGCACGAGGTTATAGGTGACGGCGGCGGCGGTTCCGGGGGCTGGTGCCTGGTGGGTGGGGGCGCCGAGGAGTTGGAGTGCGGGAGTTGGGGATGGACAGAGTGCAGGAGGTGGGGGACCGGCGGTCGTGTTTTTTTCTTCGTTCCACCGGGTTCGGGAGCTCGGGAATATCGTATCGGCTCCTATATAGGGCGCGCCGTGATCCAAATAACTATTTTGATCCCAGGATCAGAATAGTGCTACCCTATATATATATATATATATATATATATGCATTTTTCATGTCCTTGACAACATTCACTTATTGCTGATTCTTCAAGTTGATTTTTTTCGAAGTGAATGTGATCGGACCCATTCCTCCTCTATGATAAACTCAACCCAGTCTGTTCACAAATTCTTCATGTGCGTTCTATTTGAAACCCGTTCAAAATCTTCACTGTGTCCTTGTCAGCTGAAGAATTTGTGAACGAAACGTTAAAATTTTCATATCTGAATTTTCAGCTTTTGCCGTTCAAACCGTTCCGCATCCCACGATAAGATTAAACTACTCACCCACGATCTATCACGATCTCCACCTCTCTGTACGTGGGTGACACATGTCGCTAGGATGGTAAGGGCAGGGGCATGTTCGTCCAAATTCGTCGGACGGGCAGTTTTTCACCGTGGCTATAAATACCCCTCCCTTCCTCATACCTCATTTAATCCGCTCGACCTCTCCTCGCTTGAGCTCTCAGACCTAGCGCCCCCGCTACACTCCATCGTCGCTGGTGAGGAAGAGCTTCACTACCTCGACCTCATCGCCATCGTACTCGCGCCAGCCCCGGAAATCTTCACTCCGCCGCCGCCGTAGCTGTCTCCCACCGCCAAGTTAGGGTGTGGGAGATCTGAATTGACGAACCTCTCCACTTCCACTCCCAGTTCGTCGTGTTCTTCGTCAAGGGTAATTCAAATCTATTTTTACTGCCCTACTTTGATTCTCATGATTTCCACAAAATCTTCAAAAGGTGTTTATTCTTCAACTTCCCTACCCTTAAACACCCAGTTGCATCCGCTCTTGATTTGTTTCTCTAAGCTATGTTTTTCTTCAAGATTCCTCAATTGTGTCGATTGTCAAATCTATACAACTCTGAAACCTAAGTCAAGAACGCTTAGTGAAATTCCTCAAGACTCCCATGGTCAAATTCCTCAAACTTGATTCATTTGAAAAAATTCTGAGAACGCATATGACCTCTCCAAATTCTTCGCACCTATACTCTGTTCACAGGTACAAAATGACAGCTGCTGAATCACTAGGTTCTCATCAACTTAACTCATTTACAGCATTCCTCGAAGATAAATTGCATACTTCCTCAGAAACACCAATTGTTCAAAATCCTCAAGTGAAGAAAAGGCTGATGGTAAAAGACCTCAGAAGGGAGGAAAGAGGCCAGAGACAAACACTGCGTTTGAAATCCCTGAAGACATTTATCCTGAGTATTGCACACCTGATGAAGCCACACATGGCAAAGAAAACAAAAATCAGCGCAAGGTGCGCATTCAGAGGATTGAGAGGAGATGGGCAAGGGAATGGAGGGAATATTGATATGTTACTCCAAAGTACATGAAGCAATACGCTGTACACCCTCCATGCCCAAGACCTCCATTGGTTCCAGGCCAAAAAGCTGATCCCTCAAGCATCAGGCGAGGTGGTGAATTTCCCAAGGAATGGGCCAAGCGCTAAACCAAGTTGGCTAAATTGGCAAAGGAAGCAGTGAAGAAATTCAATGAAGATTCTGCTGCTGCTGTTGCTGCTGAGGCCTCTACTAGCAATCCTAAGAAGGCTTTGCCAAAGAAATTAGTTGTGAAGCCGAGTTCCTCAACAGCAATGCCCTCACAGCCAAGTACAAAGCCCTCACGGCCAATTCCTCAGGCAACCTCTTCAAGGGCAACCCCAATTCCCTCTGTTGCCACAAAATCCTCAACTGCTGTTGCAAAGTCATCAACACCTGTGCATCTTGCAACGTGTCAAAGGACCGCAGGACTTTCTATTGCTTCAGGAGCATCTGCAAGTTCCTCAGCTCCACCACAGTCCTCAACTGGCCCATCCTTGTTGAAGAAAAAGGCCACTGTTGGACGTGGCTCGAGGCCAAGTCCTCACAAGAAGCAAGTTGTTTTTCAAGTCCCGTCTAATGATGATGAAGCTGATGATCAAGAACTTGCTAAGATTATCATAAACAAGCAAGAAAGGGCCGCTAGAGCCAAAGGCAGTGATGTGCCTCTCATGCTGGATCCGAAGAAGATCCTTGAGTTCATTGATCTATGGCACAAGGATCCGAACACTCGTCTGCCTGACTTGAACCTCACTTATGGTCAAGGTCACATGTTAACAGCCTTCATCAATGAAGAAAATGGAAATTTGAGAAGGCCAGACAAGTCAATAAGGCTCAGTACAAGAAGGAGCGTTTTCTGAAGAAAAATGTTGTATACATGTCTCCTGAAGAACTTGTGGCTCTGCAAAAGGAGATCAAAGACCTTAGTGATGAATTTGATAGATACCGTGCAGCTTGGCTAGGTGCCAAAGTCAGATTCGTCAGACTCTCCAAATCCCTCAAGCTCAATGTTGCAAACTCCATCGCAACAAGAAATTCCTCAGGCTGTAGCATCTGCTCAGCCTACTGAAGAAAATGCTAGCACAGCTGATGAAAATCAGACTGTTGATGACACTGAGAGTACCAGGGCTGCTGAAGAGATTCTAGTTTCTGAAGAAACTGCTAGGGCAACCACCAATGTTGCACCTGAAGAACAATCCAGGCCAGCTGAAGAATCTGCTGCTGCGCCTGAAGAAACTGAACAAGGCAGGGCAACTGCATCAGTTGTGCCTGAAGAAAATGAACTCACTTCATCTGCTCCTCCTGCCAAACCATCTAAGGTGAGGCAAGTCAACCTTCCTTTTGCATCATAAGTGAAGAAAACAAAAGCTGCGGAGAAGGAAGCTGTGAAGAAAAGGAAAGCATCAATGACTGCAGAGTCTTCAGCTCCCAAGAAAGTGAAGACTTTGACAAGTTCCTTCACTAACCCAATTGATGTTGTTCCAATCTCTGTTGTACCTTCCAAGGAACTCATTCCTTATGGTGAGGAATATGTCATACCAGATGACACAGATGCAGAGAATCCTTCTGCTGCTTCTTCAGAGCAGTTGGATGAAGAAATTGAAGTGGATGATATCCCTTCAACTCCACTGATATCATCGCTCATGCCTCAATTCACAAGTGAAGAGGCATGCCTTGAAGAATTAGTAGAAGAAGATGAGGATGTGGACATTGGTTCTACTACACCAGTTCTGAATGATGACTATTAGGAAAGACTTCATCCCAATTCACCATTGACCACTCCTCTGCATCAAATTCCTCAGTCCCCTGTGCAAACTGAAGAAATTCATACGGGGTCTGAAGAATGTCAAACTTCACTTCTTTCCATTCCAGAAGAAATTCCAGCTACTGCAGCTGAAGAAATGGAGACCAAGACTACTGCTACTGAAACTGCCGCTGAAATTCCTCAGTTTGTGGCCCCAGAGGTTGTGCGCCAATAGGCTGTGAAGTCTTCAAATGTAAATCTTCAGCCCAAGCCACTAAATCCTCATACAAAGAAGCAGAAATTCAAGGCTGATGATTTCCTTGCTGAGCACCATTTCTTCACGGATTTCAATCCCTATGAATCAGCAAGAATTCGCCGCAAGCGGTTCTGGATAGACAATCAGATGAACTTCTATTCATCACTCTTATTTGATAAGGACAAATTATTTGAGCACCGTCAAATTCCTCATGCGGATATGGAGTCTCTCTTATGCTTCCAACCTGTCCTGAGTGTTCTTCATGACACTGGGCTTTTAAAGTTCTATGCTGACATCTGCAATTGGAATGAAGAGCTAATTCTTCAATTCTATGCTACATTGCACCTCACTGGAAATGTGGATGATGTGAATTCATGGGTGCTTGATTGGATGACTAAGAATACGCATTACAAAGCCCCGGCCTCCGAATTACTTCATGCCATTCGAGTCAGTCCTCCTGCTGAAGGTGGAAGGCTCATATATGAGGAACCTGAACTTTTAAATCATCTGATGCAAGTGCTGATGAAGCCTTTGAAGGCTGGCCAAGCTCCAAGGACCACATTCCTCCTGAAGGAATTGCTATATGTGCCAAGGACAGTATACCGCATTCTGACCAAAACCGTCAGTGCAATCAAGGGCCACAACTCTGATGAAGAAGAGGTTGTGGGCATCATGAAGAATCTGCTGTTCAATATCATACATGGCATTCCTATCAACTACCATGATTTCTTCATGAGGACTTTGGCTAATGTTGCTTGTCACCTTTTGAGTTGAAGCCTTATGCTCCCTGGATCATGAAATTCATCAGATCAAGGTCTTCAATTCATTACAAGGTTGATTATCAAAATCATCTCAGCTATTTGCCTCCTATTAAAGTCCTCAAAAGGACTATTTCCTCAGTTGATGAGAAAGGCAAAGCTGCTGTTATTGATGAAGGCAATCGTCCATTGGATGGATAGTTTCGCAAAGCTGCATCTTATTCCACCAATGATGACTCTGCAACTCAAGATTCTGCCGCAAAAGCTTCAAAGCAAAATCCTCAAGCCACTGCTCCACGAGTGATGACTGATCCTGAGCTTCTCTTAAGTCTTCATCAGAAGGTCGATCGAAATCACAAGTGGTTCAAGTGTCAGTTTAGCTCAATTCTTCTGAACATGACTGTCACGCAAAACATTGTGAAGAAAAACCATTACTACTTGAATGAAGTCTTTGATAGCACTTGGGCCATATTGTCTCACCTCTACGGTGATGAAGATCTCAAGCAGATGGGCTTCCAAAAGGACTTTGATTGGTCTCAGCCTCCTTCGAAGAAATTAAACAAGGTCAAATTTCCTTAGCTCGTCCCCAGTTCCTATTCTTCATCACGCGAGACGGATGAAGCTGAAGACTTGAACGACACTATGGTAGGCCCTACCTCAACGGACGACCCCAACAATGCTGGTGCTCCTCCATCAACATCATGATGGTATTCTTTAGGGGCGTTAGTCCTCATTTTTCGTCCCTTTTGGTCATTCGATGACAAAGGGGGAGAAATTTGAGTTAGTCTTCAAGCGGGTCTTATATATGGGCGTTTTTTCGTTAAGTTACAACCCTTGCTCTTCTGAGGTGTTTGCTCGGATGAGTTGTAAACTTAAGTCCTATGGTGGTGTGATACTTTTGAACTGTTTTTCTGCATGCTTATTTCCTCAAGTAACTTAATGCACGCATGCTGAATTCGTCAGACACCATATTTCATCATGCATTTCAAATTCTTCATATTATATGTCAAATGCATGTATGAATTACAAGATATAGGGGGAGATCTCCATGATATTACTCTACAATGTGCATTTGCTATCCAAAGCAAATTCCTCAAATATGCACATCTCGAGGGGGAGTTCTTCTATATCTTGCAATCAAATTCCTCAATATCATTATTTACACTTCATATGTTTATCCCCATTGAAAACTTAACCTATTCGTCATCAATCACCAAAAAGGGAGAGGTTGTAAGTGCATCTAGTGCCCCTTAGTGATTTTGGTGTATTGAAGACTTATAGGTTAAGGGACTAATGTGTTTGTGAGTGTACACAGGTTCTATAAGTCTATGAGGAGTTTGATATTTACGATGAAAGTCGAACCCTAAAAATGAATGTCTTCAGTTGAAGACTTTGGTTTTCTTGAAGACTTTGAAAGTGAGGAAATTGGTGTGACCTTGAAGACTTCGATATTGATGTGAGGATTATGAAGCGTGAAGACTTTTTGTTTTCATAGTTTCATTTTCTCTTTCTTGACTCATACGAAACACCATACTGTTAAAGGGGGTCGAGGTAAAACTAAGGAAAAGTTTCCAAGTGATGCTCTTCTCAAAATCCTACACCTACCCAATCCTTTCGAGTGAAGCCATTGGAAATCTCATACAGTTCAGCCAATTTCTTTAGTGACAGAGACGAAGATCTTCTGGTCTCTGAGGAATTTGTTCTAACTGAGGAGTTAGGAATTCGCCAGTGCGGATTGCCTACAAGTGAGGAACATGATAGCCCCGAGGAATTTGAGAGCTCAAATTTCCGACTGTTGCTGCACTATGCGCTAGCTATCTCAAAATATCTTATCCACCTAACGGTCATATAATTGAAGGGCATTTATGTCCTATCATGTCGTGCTTCTCCCTAGGCTATATAAATAGCCGCCCCCTACAACCACTAGTTGGTTGGCTACTCCGAGAGAAACCGACACTTGTCATTGAGAGCATCCCCTCCTCCGAGGACTTTGAGCAAAAATCATCAGTGAGGAAAAACCCAAACCCAAACACCTACAACCCAAAGTGATTGAGCATCACTGAAGAGATTGTTCCTTGTGTGGAACCGACGCTTGTTACCTTTGAGGACTGTGCATCCTCCAGACGGTTAGGCGTCATGGTCTAGAGCATCCAAGAGGAATTATGGATCGCCGAGTGACCGAGTCTGTGAAGGTTTGGAAGTCACCTGAAACTTACCACGAGTAATTGGGCAAGGTCTGTGTGACCTTATCTCAAGGAGAATACGGTGAGGACTGTGTGTCCTCAGGTTTAAATACCTAGCCGCTCCAACCAGACGTACGACTATCACAGCAGTTGGAACTGGTCTACCAAATCATCGTCTTCACCAAGCTACTGGTTCTATTTCCTCAACCCTTTCATTTCCTCATTCATGTGTTGATGAACTTGACTGTTACTGTTTGAAGACTTTGACTGAAGACTTTCTCAATTTCCTCAATCCTAATTCTTCAGTCATCTTGTCTTCTGCCTGCTTATCCTGTTTACACGCTACCTGTGCTCTATGTATGTTTCATTTCATCATGATGACTATGCTACTGCTTTGTTATGCATGCACCTAAGTACTTATTCCGCTGCTTGTAGTTCCTTACTTAGGAAATTCCTCAAGTTGAATTTCCTCAGTGACGAATTTGTAAAAATCACCTATTCACCCCCCTCTACTCGATATAACACATTTTCAGGTAGAAACAATGCAATACAAACATAGCCATAATCTGACCATTCATGACAAACTTCCTTCAAATAGTTTACTTAACTTCCATTTTATGTTTCATATATCTCACTTAATTTCCGGGCTGCAGTTGGTCTCTGCACCATCAAACAATTCACCTATTTTTTGTTGTATTAGTTGCTTATCTTCTTGGTCTCTTCAAATAGTTCACTTGACTTCCATTCTAGGTTTCGTATAGTTCGCTTAACTTGTAGGTTGGAGTTGGTCTCTAGGCCAATTGGCGCAATGGGTCATCTGGTGGTATTGAAGATCCAAAAAGAGATAGATTCATCTAGCTACTATATGGACCCTAAGGTCCTCATGGAAATACTCACACATAGTCATGGAGGCCGCAAGGTTGATGAAGGAGCCTCCGGCAATGGATTCCCCTTCCGGTAGATCTCTGAAATAGGCCTCCAGACTGGATTTTCATCAAACGGGAACTTGCGGTGGCAGAAAAATTCTTCTATAAATATGGTAGAGGGTTTCGTAGGAATTTATAGCAGTGGAATGGACAAAGGGTGATTAAGGTGGGCCCCACATGACCTAGGGCACGCCCTAGGGCTAAGGCGCGCCAGGTGGTTATGTGCCCCCCTGTGGCTCCTCACGATCTCCCCCAAAGCTTCTTGGGTCCTTTGTTACCCAGAAAATCGAATTAAATCAACAAGTTATTTTGACCTCCGTAGATATTGATTTCCTGTAAAACCAAAATCATGCAGAAACAAGGAACTAACAGTAAGCACTAAATTAACGGGTTAGTCCAGATTAACAATATAAATGGTATAAAAAGTATACAAAAGTGATAATATAACATCATAGAACAACAAAAATTATAGATCCGTTTGAGGTCTATCAGCCGCTAGTTGCAAAACACCCCAATATCAATTGAACAGATGGAGTAGCCTTTTTGTTGAGGTGTGGTATACAATACTTGAAAGAAACACAGTGATATCAATTGATCGTGGAAGATATAGAAATATGCTTTCCAAATTGTTCTAGCAATAACCCAAATTTACACCTTCGCACTAGTCTCATCACAGGCACACACCTCACGGGCCCACGAACCAGAAATCCATCAGAAAATTTGTGGCACCGAGCAACGCCGTGCGCAAACACAATCCATCCAAAAACCATTTGGTCCTACCTCTCATCCACCTACCCGAGATGCACGTCCTCCTCGCATCACCGCACCCTGCCTCACCCTAAAAAATGAAACACACCTCCCCGCCACGTCATGTATCCATGCAGCCCTTTTTCCCATTCCCCGCCACCCATCTCTCACTCAACGCCCCGCACCCCGCATCACACGGATCGCAGCCGCGCTCCTAGTCCCAAACTGCACAGCTATAAAGCCACCTCGCCCCACATGACACAACATCAACATTAGACCTAACTATTTTCTCCCCCGCCCGCCGCCGCCACCACTCTTGAGACCTAACTATCTTCCCCTCCAACCTCAACCACCAATATTCTCTAGATCTAACCATCTTCTCCTCCACCCTTCACCGCCGCCACCACTCTTTAGACCTAACAATCTTCTCCTCCACCCTTTGCCGCCACCACCACTCTTTAGACCAAACAATCTTCTCCTCCACCGCAACCACGAACATTCTCTAGATCTAACTATCTTCTCCTCCACCCACTGCTGCCACCACCACTCTCTTGATATGTTTGCCCTCATAATTGTGATCCATCGTCTATGTTTTCCTCTTAGTTCAGATATGTGGTATTCCAAGGCACCTACGCAGTGCACCATTCGCGTATTCCCGACGAACCACAGTCGCTGCCCAAATATTAGGCCATGCTCCATTTACATCTCGAACTAAGACAACGAGATCCAAAGTCAAAGGTAAGGAAAATTAATTTATTCACTAGGAGCAAAAAAGGTTTCTACTCATACCATTTTTATAGGGAGCAAATTAGAACTAAATGCATGTTACCCAGGATTCTGCGGAAATCTCATTATTCAAGTGCAGTAAGCGCGTTAAGATGCCACTTTTGAAACGGAGAAGGCGAGGTCTAAAATCCAAGGTAAGGAAAAGTAATTTACTCATTAGGAGCATAAAAGGTTTGTCTTGATACCATATTTGTTTTTTCTAGGGAGCATATTAGAACTAAATGCCTATTTTCCAGGCTTCTGTGAAATCTCATTGTTCAAGTGCAGTAAGTGCGTTAAGATGCCACTTTTGGAACGGAGAACACGAGGTCTAAAATAAAAACATAGAAAAAGTAATTTATTCACTAGGAGCATAAAGGTTTCTGTTGATATCATTTTTGTCTTGATACCATATTTGTTTTTTCTAGGGAGCATATTAGAACTAAATGCCTATTTTCCAGGCTCCTGTGAAAATCTCATTGTTCAAGTGCAGTAAGTGCGTTAAGATGCCACTTTTGGAACGGAGAACACGAGGTCTAAAATAAAACATAGAAAAAGTAATTTATTCACTAGGAGCATAAAGGTTTCTGTTGATATCATTTTTGTTTTTCCTAGGGAGCATATTAGAACTAAATGCCTATTTTCCAGGCTTCTACGAAAATCTTATTGTTCAAGTGCACTAAGTGCGTTAAGACTCCACTTTTGGAACGGAGAAAACGAGATCTAAAATCAAAGGTTAGGAAAAGTAATTTATTCAGTACGAGCATACAAGGTTTCTGTTGATATCATTTTCGTCGTTTCTAGGGAGCGTATGAGAACTAAATTCCTATTTTATAGGCTTCCGTGAAAATATCATTGTTCACGTGTAGTAAGTCCATTATGATGCCACTTTTGGAGCGGAGAAGACAAAATATAGAATCAAAGGTAAAGAAAAATAATTTGTTCATTGGGTGCATAAAGGTTTCTGTTGATATCATTTTTGTTTTTCCTAGGGAGAATATTAGAACTAAATGCCTATTTTCCAGGCTTCTGCGAAAATCTCATTATTGTTCAAGTACAGTAAGTGTGTTAAGGTACCACTTTTGGAACGGAGAAGAAGAGGTCTAAATTCAAAGGTAAGGAAAAGTAATTTATTCAGTAGGAGCATAAAGGTTTTTTGTTGGTGCCATTTTTTCTTTTTCTAGGGAGCATATAAGAACTAAATTCCTATTTTACAGGCTTTCGTGAAAATCGCATTGTTCAAGTGTAGTAAGTGCTTTAAGATGCCACTTTTGGAATGGAGAATATGATGTCTAAAGTCAAAGGTAAGGGAAAGCAATTTATTTAGTAGGAGCATAAAAGGTTTCTGTTGGTACCATATTTGTTTTTTTTTCAAGGATCTTATTAGAACTAAATGCCTATTTTCTCGGCTTCTGTGAAAATCTTATTTTTCAAGTGCAGTAAGTGTGTTAAGATATTCGACTAGAATTATACCAAGGTGATCTTTTGAATTATGCGTGACTAGAATTATTCCAAGGTGATATTTTGAATTATGTGTCTATGCTGATGAAGTTGTATGAAGTAACCAATCAAGGGCACATCTATCCAACACAACAACCACCTCACTTGGGATTCATTGAAAAATTCAGCCTATTGTTACTAGCTTCTAATTCAGCCTATTATTATTTTTTGACTGTAAAC
>NC_057814.1:529038527-529039836 GCF_018294505.1 Triticum aestivum | reverse complement strand
CCCGGCACTTTAACTTTATTGCCAAAAAGAGTTACAGATTACATGGATTACAAGAGGTAATCAAAGTTGTAAAGTAAAAAACTAGAGAACTAAAAAACTAGTGAACTACAAGACAATACCTTAAGGAGGCAGAAAAGAAATCCATCTCAATAACTCATCTCTAAAGACATGTTTGATTCTATGTTGCATGAGAGTAATACCATGGATGAAAGCACTTCTCCATTTATTAAAGCTAGGCCTTTCATGACTGAACACCTTAGCATTTCTGACTATCCAGATGTTCCAGCAGGCAATAAAAACCACCTCAGTGAAGAAAGCTTTTGCAAAATCTCGTTTAGCTTGCAACACAATGTTGCTCATATCATCTCCTTGTGGCAAACAGATTTGAAGATAATTGCAGACTCTCACACTAAAATTACAGTGGAAGAAAAGATGGCCTCTGGTTTCCCTTGTCAGCAGAGGACAAAGAACACAATTAACCCCTTCATCCATATGCCAATGCCTCATATCAACCATATCTTTAGTGTTAAGCCTGTCCATGATCAACATCCAAGCAAACACATTTATTTTCATTGTGCATGATGATTTCTAGATCCATAGCAGTAGAGGATTAAATGACAAGGTAGAATGCATGAAGGAATAGAATATCTTAGGTTTAAAAGCATTGCATGTCCCCTGCCAGTACCATATATCATTTGCATCCAAATCTCTACTGTGAGTGGTCATCATTGCCTGAATTGCCATATATTCATGATATGCCTATTCAGACAAAGGTAAATGAAACATCTCTAAGATATCATGTGCTTGAAAGGCTTCAGCTACAGTTATCCATGGATCTTACACATAAGAAAATAGCCTTGGAAACCTTGATTGCAAGGTTGTCACAGAATCACCAAGCTTCCATCTGTCAGAACAAAATAGAACTGAATCTCTAGAGTTAATTTGCACCCAAGTTGTGTTTCTGAAATGATCCAGCATTTTGCATATATCTTTCCACCAAAAAGATCCATAGCTGGCAGTACCCTCTAGTACCCTCCCGTGATAATATGTATTCCAAACAAGAGATACCCATGGCAGATCCATCTTGTTCAAAAACTTATGCATATCCTTGAGCAACAGAGCAATATTCTGGACCCCAAGTTCAAAATCCCTACCCCCCCCCCCCTTGCTTTTAGGCCTACAGATCAGGTCCCATGCTGCTAAAGATGGAGAGGGCTCATCTCTATGCTTTCTCCATAGACAATGTCTCTGGATTCTCTCTAGTTGTTAAAATTCTAGGGGGGGCTAACAAACTGCCAAGATAGAATAT
>NC_057814.1:529026811-529038242 GCF_018294505.1 Triticum aestivum | reverse complement strand
TATGTATTCCAAACAAGAGATACCCATGGCAGATCCATCTTGTTCAAAAACTTATGCATATCCTTGAGCAACAGAGCAATATTCTGGACCCCAAGTTCAAAATCCCTACCCCCCCCCCCTTGCTTTTAGGCCTACAGATCAGGTCCCATGCTGCTAAAGATGGAGAGGGCTCATCTCTATGCTTTCTCCATAGACAATGTCTCTGGATTCTCTCTAGTTGTTAAAATTCTAGGGGGGGCTAACAAACTGCCAAGATAGAATATGGGCATAGAGGACAAACCAGAGTTTAGAAACTGCAATCTTTCACCCTGATTGAGGAAGGAGGAACTTGCTGTCATTCTTCTTTCCAAGCAATCCACCAATGGCATGAAGTCAATCATCTTTGGCCTAGTTACTAGCATTTTTTATGCAATCGTCATGATTTACCTGCCATTTTATTGTTAAGCACTTATTTGCTAAGAATTTAATGACTTACCAAACATAATATGTTTTTATTATGGTAAGTTAATAAAACATGAGACAATTGATTCTATTTTATGGATGATGGATAGGAGAAAAATCAGAGATGGGAGGAAAACATCAAAGAGGAGAAGGAAAGAGTGGGACGTATATAAGGAAAGTTGAACGAAAAAGAGGTGAAATGAGAACCTTACGTTCTTTTTAAGTAAGTAGAGAAGATAGATATTTTATTGTTAAGTACTTATTTGCTAAGAATTTAATGGCTTACCAAACATAATATGTTTTTTCTTATGGTAAGTTAATAAAACATGAGACGATTGATTCTATTTTTAGGGAGAACTGATAGGATAAAAATCACAGATGGGAGGGAAAAAATCAAAGAGGAGAAGAAAAGAGTGAGATGTATATATAAAAAGTTGGATGAAAAAGAGGTGAAATGGAAATCTTATGTTCTTTTGAAGTAGTTGAGATATACCAATATAAAAGACCCAAAAGGACGTATCAAATCAATCTTGACCATCAAACCAGTTCAATCAACGACCTAGATTGCCCCAATGGTGAGCGTTTGACGTATTCAACACCCAATTCATATTATACCAAGTATCAACATGAGCGCTAGTCATACAATTAATGTGTATATAATATCCTACCTAATATATGCGCGCAATTAATATCCTGTCTAATTTCAAAGCAATCACGATTTCATGAATATTTGCTGATGTAAGTATTAAAAGTGTATTATTATTATTATTATTATGGTAAAGAAGAATGAAACATTTTTTTTTGAATATCAGTATAGACACAAGCGCTCATATACACGCGCATACACTCACCTCTATGAACGCACACATGCACATCCTACCTCTATGAGCATCTTGAGAGACTGAGCTGGCATATCATCTTGAGATTTACGAAGTCATCGTAGGCTCCTCGTCGTCGATGTGAATGTCTCCTCCGACTGAACTCATCGCCGGAAATCCTAAAATAAATTCAGGAATAATGCGAGCACCAAGACTTGTACCCTGATGAGCTGGAGATACCACTACCTCTAATCATCCAACCACATGTTGGTTCACAAAGAATGAAATGTTTTTTAACATCAACACAAGCGCTCATATATACGCGCATACACTTACCTCTATGAATGCACACATGCACACCCTATCCTTTTGAGCACCACTGAGAGACTGAGCCGGTATATCATCTTGAGATTTTACGAAGTCATCATAGACGCCTCGTAGTCGACGCAAACGTCTCCTCACATTGAACGCGTATCGCCGAAAATCCTGAAGCGAGCATTAGGACTTGAACCCTGGTGGGCTGGGGATACCACTGTCCACCTAACCATCCAACCACAGGTTGGTTCGTTAATAATGATATGTTGTTGTCCAACAAAATTTGTTTCGCGAACCAACGTGTGGTTGGACAATTAGGAGAACAATAATATCCTCTGTCCAACAGAGTTCAAGTCTCAGACTTGAGAGTGGTGCTTGCATTTTCATGGATTTATTCTAAACCTTCCGGTGATTTGCGTTAGGTGGGAGGCGACGTTTCCGATAATTAGGTGCTCATACGAGTAAGATTTCCATGCGTGTTTTGATAAGGATGAATGTACTCCCACTATTCCTAAATATAAGTCTTTTTTAGAGATTTAAAATTGGTTACCACATACAGATGTATATAGACATATTTTAGAGTATAGATTCACTCATTTTGCTACGTATATATGTATGTACGAGAAAAACAAAATTTGTTGCCCACCCACCCACGCACCCACCAGTGAATGTCCAGCGATTGAAACGCGTCGTCTCGTCAGTTTCCAGAAACGGCATACAGTCATAGTCTTTTCCATCTCTCCCCAAAAACCCGAGTTCCCTCCTCGCCCTCGCCGCCTCCTCCCTCCTCTCTGCCACCCGCTGATCATAAAAGCAAAAGCCAGAGCGCAGCAGAGACCACGACGCGCAGCGCAGCAAGGAGAGGAGGCGGGGCGCGAGATCGGGCTCATCGCCGTCAAACCCAGGCTACTCCGTCGACGACACCCCCAGCGCCTCGGAGGCAGGTCGAGGTGCTGCGCGGCGCGGCGGCGGCCTGCTGCGAACCCGTCCTTGTTCTCGCGCCGGAGGGGACAAAAATGGTAAGTAATTGAAATTCCTCACGATCTTCTGTTCTGGAATGAAGCCGGCGAGAGGGAAATAAGCAGTGGGCTGTGACCCGCGATGCTGTTCAGGGCTTTCTGCCGAGGAAGAATCCCCCTTTCTCCGCTTTAGGTTTTGTCTGATTTTGGGAGTTGGGTAGCGTCATGTTGGATTTCGAAAGGCGTTGAAGCCGATTCGAAGGAATTGCTAAAACTTTGAGGGGGGGCGCTATGATTTTGTCGGAATTTAGTATCGGGAAAAAAGAGTCGCTGCTCGCCATTGGTCTCAGAGGGGGTAAGATCATCACGCAGTCTTATGTTTATACCATATCACTGATCTTTGAAAAAGTAAATATTACTCCAATTGTCCTGTGGGATAGTACCGAAATAGTTAACCTTTTACTTGCACCGAACTATATTTCGTATGGTTCATTCGAATCCTTCAGGATTGTAAGCATCGAATTTTAGTCTGTTTGTGACGAACAACTGTCTAATCTAGTTACAGTTACATGTTTCTGGAGTGTACCATGGTGAAAATGGCCAATTGTTGACTGCCCTGTCGAAGTTGTTGTTAATTCATTGCATGGGTGCCCAGAGATTTGTTGCCCTGAACTTGTAATTTGTAAACAAGCTCATGCCTCCAGTCTGTTGGTAAATATACTATGAGCCATTGACCACGCCTCTCTGTGCTCTTCTTGAAGAGTTATACAGACAAACTGTTCTTTATCGGAAAAAAATACAGAACAAACTGTTTCACCCAGTGACACTAGTTTAACAGTGTTTAGTTGGATCACAGTCTTCTCTGTTCACATGTGGTAAATTCATCAATAGCAGTACATTATGTGCTGTCATTAACAGGAAGCAGATGAAATCTCATCATTGGTGAAAAGTTGCACTCATGTTTTGGGAATTTGACATTTTAATTTTTGCACTACCTAAGTATCTCCCATTGCTTTTCTTCAGGTTTTTTCCGCACAAGGTCCTCAGACAAGTAATCATGGAAAAGAAAGGCATGGCAAAACCATTGATGAGGAAGGCAGCAGAATGAGCTGCAATTACTGCGGTGAGGTGGTTTGTAGTTACAGCCGTCTAGAGGAACATTTAGCAGGCTTCAGGGGCAATGTTCGTCCATGCAACCTAGTACCGGACAGTGTCAGGACAAGCTTAAGGAGTTCACTTGTGGATCGCAAGAAAGATCAGATGCTCGGAAAGACGAAGAGACTGAAGCAAGAACATGATGAGGTTCCTCACACAAACCCAGCCCTTCAATCTCCTCAAGTCCAGCAACCACAGCTACAACCAACTGTGTCCAATAACAACCGCTGCTTTGTTCATTATCAACCGGATCTGACGCAGGCCAAGGAAATCACATATAGTTCTTGTCAACCGAAACCCAAGGTTGAGACAAGTGATTACTTCGATTCTCAGTTGGCAAAGTCAATAGGCAAGTTCTTCTCCGAAGCTGCACCTGAGCCTGGTGTTCTCCATTCATCATCTTTGAAGGAGATGGTTGTGTTTTCCCATGGGCCTGGGCCTGTAATGCCTACGTACGAAGCTGTTCTGCAGGAGCAACTAAGAGAAACTGAGAACCGCGCAAAGGAACTCAAGCAAGAGTGGCAAACAAGTGGCTGCACTGTAATTGTGCATAGTTGGAAGAGCAAGTGTACCAAAAGCTTCGTAAGTGTCCTGGTGCACTGCAGCAAAGGTACGCTGTTCCTGAGATCCATTGACGTCTCTGAAATCACTGAGGACTTTGATGAGCTAGAATCAATGCTTTCTCGCGTGGTTGAAGATGTTGGTGCTCATAACATTGTTCAGATTGTCATGAATGACGTGTCACCCCATATGCAGATGGCACGGCAGTATGTGCTAAATAAATATGATTGTTTTTTCTTCACACTATGTGCTGACCATTGCATCAACCTTCTGCTTGAGAAAATAGCAGCGCTCGAGCATGTCAGTGAAGTCCAAATGAAGGCAAGGGAAATTACAAGGTTTTTATATGACCATGCACTGCCAATGAAACTGAAAGGAAGGTATGTTCAGGAGGAGATTTTGAGCAGTTCTTATTTAAAATTTGTGGCAATGTTCATCACATTAGAGAGGTTAGTTTCTGCAAGAGTAGATCTGGTGCAGATGTTAAACTCGCCTAAATGGATTTCCTCTGGTTGGGCTTGTCTTGATTTGTTCAAGCGTATCCAGAGCATAGTAAAGACAGACGATGAATTTTGGCATGCTGCTGCAAAAGTCATCAAGGTTACACACCCACTTGTCAGTGTGTTGTATAAACTGGAATATGATATCTGTCCGATGGGTATCTTGTATGAAGCCATGGATAGAGCAAAAGAAGAGATATCTCTCAATATCGGAGATGAAAGTGACTTTTATTGGTGTATGATTGATCGGATATGGGATGATTACTTGCATAGTCCTCTCCATGCTGCTGGTCAGATGCTAAACCCAAGGATCTTTTACACAGCTGGATTCAAGCCTGATACTGAGATCAGCAGCGGCATCGCGGCCTGTACAATCCAACTGGGCAAGGCTCATTACAATGCCAGAAAAGCATCTGCACAATTGAAAGTGTATGAGAAGAAGTTGGGCTATTTTGACACAGATCCAGCAATGCAGCAAATCATGGAATTACCACAAGGTAAGCTACACCCTAACCTCTTGCAAAATGCCCACTCCCTAACAAGCCACCGACAGTAGTGCCTTTGTGTGTCATATGTACTTGTATTCAATCTTTAGAGCGAGCTGGAATAGTGTCACGAGGCCCTCCAAGTAATCTGATATGGGCATTTCTGCACTGTAACATACAGTGCGCCAAACATATTTAGTTAGTATGTGAACATGGCACAAACATATCATGTCACAATGCACTTGTATTCAAACTCAGCATGTGTAGAATGTTCGACTTCTCTGCATTAGACTAACTTATCAACATGGTTGTTTAAATAATAGTAGCATGGAAGTTAAAAGGTTAACAGATGAATGTGTGGAACGATTACCTCTCTGCAATAGCCTAGCTTCTCAACTGCATTTCTATAGCATAGGAGTATGTTGCAAGTTGCAAACTGGGGTCTATGGTCTGCTTAAACTGTACAGGAGCCTTCTTTTCTTCTGTTTTCACTTCAACTTTCAAACCCAAGCTTACCCCCACTGAGATCATCACCATTTCATTCATCAGTTCACAACATACTACATGAATTTCTATCTTCTTACCACGTTTCTCACCCCATTGCAGTTCAATGGTGGTCGACGCACGGGGCTCGCGTGCCCGACCTGCAGACCCTGGCGAGGCGCGTCCTGAGCCAGACGTGCTTCGGCGCCACCAGGTACAACATCGACTGTAGCCTGTCTGAGAAGCTGCACGCCGAGTGGGACGAGATGACGCTGCTCGAGCAGGAGAGGTTCCAGCAGAAGGAGTACGTCCACTACAACAGCGTCCTCGCGCGCGCCTCCCCGCTCCTGCACGGCTCCTCCTTGAAGCAGCACAACAGGGTCACCTTGGTGCTGCACGACTGGATCAGGCCGCAGAAACAAGCCGCTGGGCCGCCACTGACTGAGTGACGGCCTTGAGTTGTGCCTGGAGCGATGCTTTCGCCTCTCCTCCGTTCTGTTATGTGTATGTGTGTGTATGCTGCTGTAATGGTGTGCAGCAGTAATCTGTCGGATGCTCACTAGTGGCATTCCCTTTGGTACTGTCGTGGTCTGCTGAATCTCCATGGTTTTTTATTTCTTGAACTCCTGCTGGAACCAAGTTTGTTATGCTGTTGAAACCCTGCTGAATTTCCAAGTCATTGTCTGTATGTGTGGAGAAACCCTGATGAATTTCCAAGTTATTATAACTATGTTTGGAAAACATAATGTCGCTCCGTTAGTAAGCTGTGCGGGTGTGCAGTGAGCCCACCTAGGTTCAAGTCTCGGAGTCAAGTTGTTTCTTCTATAAAAATATGTCACCAAGGTGAGTAGTATATTCTACTGTAAATTAGTTTTATTTTCAGGCAGTGGATTAGCCTTTTTCTTCAGCGTAATGTGGATGAGAAAATTTCACCTGCGATCCCTAAACTTGTGTTGGAACCCACTTTAGTACTTGTATATACATCAAAATACCCGAAATATGGTCGCTAAACTTGTTAAAGGACGGTCCCATGTATGATTTTGTGTACGTTTTTTGTTGACTGGTCAATCGCCACGCGGCAATGACTGGGCACAACGTGGCATCGCATTTTGCAAAAAATCCCTGCACACAAAGGCCCACCTGTCAGCTGGCTGCTGGAGTGGGACAAATAAAAGGGTGTCCTCGGCTCTAGCACACTGCGGTGTGGTCGGACCGCGGAGCCTGCACGTTTGTGAGTCGCCGACGGCGAGCCTGTGGGGGTCGAGGTCGCTCTATGGGAGCACGCCCGCGCCCGAGCTGGAGCAGAGCACCAAGTAGACACCATGCCGCACGCTCGGGAGCCCCCCACGACGAGTGACGAGAACAGAGGCGTTGGCGAAGGCCTCCTGCACGGCGCTACCACGCGGCCCCAGCAACGGCCGTGGAGGAGGAGCCGGTCTCGAGCGGGCAGGTGAAGCTGTGGCCGAGACGAGGGAGCCGAACGCGCCCTGGAGCAGGTCGGACCCCCTCCGTGGAGTTTGCGTGCTCGGCGATGTGAATGCACACGGACGGGGAATTTAGTCGAGAACCTAGCGTGCATGCAGGACGAGGCAAGTGGAGGAGGAGCTGCGGATACCTTTGATCTTGAAGAGCTTGCAGCGGATGTGGTGCATGCAGCCGGCGCAGTGGAGGCCAGCGGGGAGCACCACCGTGAGGATCACCGGCTGCCATGAACCAAATCGAACGATCAGTCGAGCAGAGCAATCTCATCAGCAAAACACCGCAACAGATGGGAGCGGGACATGATGCGAGTCGACTGAAGAGAATAGATAGGATTCAAGGACAAAACATGGCTGGCTTCTTGTTGTCCTTGCCACCCATCCCCTTCCCGACATTGCCGCCGCACTTGTCGTTCTGCTCCTTCTCCTCCTCCTTCTTGTCCGGCACCTGCTTGCCCTCGCCGTCGGCGCACTTGTTCTTGTCCCCACCACCGCCATCCTTGTTGTCTTTGCCGCCGACGAGCTAGACCTTCTTCCTGGTCTTCGAGGCGACGCGGTCCCTAAGCTTCTTGGCGTCGAAGCGGCCGACGATAGTCATGGATCCCTTGTCCACCTCCACGGCCACGCCCTCCACCCCTGCATGTCAACACGCACACTCACGGAGCCGATCATCGTCAGAAAATTAAGGGAGAAAGCATGCACATGCACACGAGGAGAGAACCGAACCGAACCAAACAGGGGGAGCTGGCGGCGTGTGCCGGCGTCCGGGTGGCCGGTGTACGGTATTGTGTCGGTGTCACGGGGAGGAGCGCCCATAGTCAGGCACCGGGATGTAGCCATATCGCTGAAACTCGTTAACAAATCTCGTTGTCGTGTTGGTGTGATTGCTTGGTCCTTGATAACGCCTCGGTTTTATTCTAACAAGTAGTATCAAAGCTAGGTGTGAGGCGTTCGTCTAGAGGAGGAGATTCGATGTCATGATTATTATCAACGTGGTCGCAGCGGACGGAAGTGATCTGAAGACGTCGTCAGTGCAGCGTACAGCGGAAATCCTCGATACGTTCGACTTCCGTTGAGATCGGATCGATGGCCTACGGGCGGCGGCAAAGGGAGCACCTATTGGACGCTCTTTGCGTCAAAACTGGCGTTGCCACGCACAAGGAAGTAGCCTGACTGGGCCGGCCCATTGCGTTGTACCGTTGTAAGGAAAAGAAAGCAAGAGGCATGCGCGATGGCAGGGCTCGAACCAGCGACCAACGACTTACGAACGCGTGCTCCCAGCCACTCCAACTGACAAGCATTGCTTGCAGTAGAACATCGCGCATCTGAAATAACTTAGCACACCCGTACAACCGAACATGTTTACTGTATTGAATCAGAATTAGTTACTGTAGAGGGGAACATCTTAAAAAAAGTGCACAATTTTTCTGAAGGTGTATATTTTGAAAAAGTGCGAACATTTTTTGAATTTCTGAACAAATTTTTTCGTAGACGGGAACATTTTTTTGCATATGCGAAAAAAATTTTGAAGTCACGGGAAATGTTTTTGAAAAACGTGAACCATTCTTTGAAGTAACGAACAAATTATGAAATTCCGAACAAAATTTTAAACGCATTTTTCTTCAATTTTTAAACAAAGATTTAAAAAATGGAACATTTCATGAAATTACAAAAAATGGAAATCTTGAACACTTTTTGAATTTTTGAACAAAAAGTTGAAAATGGAACTTCATGGAATATCTAACAAAAAATTGAAACCACAAACATTTTCAAAAATTCCTGAACAAGTTTTCAAACGTGCACATTTTTAAAATTTAGACCAAATTTTGCAACCGCAAACAATTTTTTGCAATTCCAGAAGTTTTTTTGAAATATGATCATTTTCTAAATTTGTGAATAAATTTTGGAATACATGAACATTTTTCGAAAGTTATTTACATTTTTTGAACTTCATGAAATATCTAACAAAAAATTGAAACGACGAACATTTTTAAAAATTCCTGAACAAGTTTTCAAACACGAACATATTTGAAATTTTGGACCAAATTTTGCAACCGCAAACAGTTTTTACAGTTCCAGAAGTTTTTCTGAAATATGAACATTTTGTTAATTTCTAAACAAATTTTGAAATACATGAACATTTTTTGTAAGTCATGTACATTTTTTGAATTTGTGAACATATTTTAAAAGGTGAACATTTTTCAAAATCTAAAAAAATTAAATTATAAAAACAAATATCAACTTGAAAAAGAAAAAATGGAAGAAATGAAAAAATAAAAAAAATAAGAAAGAAACAACAAAAGGAAAAGAAAAGAAAGAAGAATAAACAGAAAAACTAAAAAGAAAAATAAAAATAAAAAAGAAACAGAAAAACCGGTTCGGAGAACCTTCTAGAAGGTTCCCAAAACCAGAAAAAATGGCTGGGAAACTCTAGAAGGTTCCCAAAACTGGAATCGCTGCAACGCTTTAATGGGTCGGCCCAAGTCATCGCTCGAACACCAGGTCTCTGTGCGAAAAGTCGACACTTTGACACAACGTGCGTCCAATAGGGAATTCGGGCGGCAAACCCAGTACAGGCGGCTGGCGTGCGTAGCGTGGCAGGCCACGCGGAGGTCAGACAGGGCGCTGGTGCAGGGCGGGCAACGCCCATGTTTGGCTGGCGCTGTAGAGCAGCGGTCCGGGCAAGCAGCCCATCTGGCAAGCTGCCCAGGTGGGGCTAGCCGCACCACACTAGTGGAAAAACGGCTAGCCACAAGTTCCGTTTGTGGCGCGCCATTTCTCATCAACACCAGCACTATTTTTTCCAAATAGTGCTGGTGTATGCCAAATTGGTATACCAGCTATAAGTTGCTATTGCTGACGCTGGCAATACATCCTGCGCCACTACTATGTGGGCCCAGTTGTCATGACCAGTTGCAGCATATTGCTGTCGTTTGATTTATAAACACGCCCTAGATACTTTACATTGTGGTGTCGTGTCTTTGCCCGGAACGCCAACACTAAGTTGTGCCTATATATAGATGTGTTGGCCCTTCTTATCACATTCACTTCCATTCTTCACAAAATTCTACTCCCTCTTAGTTAGCTGCTTTGGTAACAACGGACCCACCGGAGCTTGCCGAATCGGCACGAGCCGCTAGTTCGAGCCCACGTCAGCGTGGCTCACAAGTTTGGGACTCCGCCGCCTTGGCTGAGCTCTCATCTCGCCCGGTTGGCCACGACATGCGCTCTCCACGGCCAATGCAGCCAGCCCTGTCTGGCGAACCATCCCGCTGCAGCGGGACGTCCCTTCGACGATTCGGCAGCTATGCCACTAGCGTCGAAGCTGCCAGGAATCGAGCGAGGGCACC
Source organism: Triticum aestivum (assembly GCF_018294505.1). NCBI lineage: Eukaryota > Viridiplantae > Streptophyta > Magnoliopsida > Poales > Poaceae > Triticum > Triticum aestivum. The sequence goes on along the minus strand of NC_057814.1, from coordinate 529,027,697 downwards.
TGTGTTGCTTTTTTGCGGTTGTGGACGACCTGCTGATAAGCATATGTCGCACACACAAAGTAATACAGAGCGAGAGTTCTACAACTGCGGTAACCGTGGAAAGGTACATAATATGACAGAAAATACCTCGATATTCTGCTAATTTGCACAATTCGCGATCATTAATATATATGTGTGTGTATTATGATCCATAGGTGTTAGGGACAAAATATTGCTACACATGGATATGGGTTGATCTTGTGCAGAAGTAGGTGAGCGAGTTGTTCTAGTACTCCTTTGGTGAACTAAGACACCAGATAGATGAGATGCAGCTGAAGACTAATGTGATGCGCGGCCAAATCCAAAAATTCAAGATGTTTCAGTATTCCCTTTTAGGTGGTGTTATGCTTGGCCTCGTTCTCCCTGCTGGACCGGTGCCAGCTTTTTTTTCTCATGGGAATCATTACACTGATGATGTTCTTAGTCTAGATCAAAAGTGTGTAGTACTAGAAGTTATATATATATGTATTATTATTTTAATCCTTCAACTATTATGTATCTATGCTAGATTAATGAGATCGATCGATGTTGGAAAATAAAACAATAAAATAATAAACAATAGGAAAATAAAATAATTAGTAAAAATAACAATATAATAAACAATAGGAAAATAAAACAATAAAACAATAGACTAAACATCTATATTAATAAACTAAACAATAAGATAGCAATGGTGTTGGCCGCGTAGGCCAACGCCAGCAATTACCCCGCCGCCCCCCGCGGGAGATATTGATTAAATTAAGCCCCCCAACCCACAACCGGCGATCCCCATTAAATCGCCGCCCGCTCCCCGGTCGCCCTCGCCTCCGCTGCTTCCACCGCCTTCGCCTCCACCGCCGAAGCCCCC